>NC_072737.1:10978030-11213030 GCF_026930045.1 Uloborus diversus
GCATGTACTACTCTTTTAGTACTTTATACTTCCTTTTACAAAAAAGGAAATATTGTATTCGCAAAAAAAATTTCACTCAAAAATCGGCCTTAATTTCCATTTTGCTCACCCCCAATGAATGCTGAGTTTATTTTTCAACCCGACCACACGTACATAAGTATCTAAGAACGTATAGACGCCAGAAATATCCATTTTGAAGTTTCCCGAGTTAATTACAACGAGTTTTCTCGTGACGTCTGTATGTACGTATATATGTGCGTATATATGTCGCATAACTCAAGAACAGTATGTCCAAGAAAGTTGAAATTTGGTACGTAGACTCCTACTGGGGTCTATTTGGGCAACTCCTTTTTTGGTTGCATTCGGGTGTTTCTAAAGGAGTCTTTTTTTTGGGGGGGGGGGGGAATTCACCGTTAATTTCGATGCCAACTGAAGTGGTGTTATAATATGGCGGACACTTGGCGATATATCGCCAGTCTTTTAGTCGCCAAGTTTTGTCGCAAACTTGGCGACAAATTTGGCGATTTTTTTTTTTAAATATTGTTTTTTTTAAATCTGGTTTTAATGTGGCCATTGTTGGTGATATTTAGAGAGTAAACAATTGAATCACATTAAAATTGCCAATAATGGGGAAATGACATTAAATTGGAGTAAAAGGAAGTCATGTGATGCACACATCAGCTCGTTTCTTTGCAAAAATGTAAAAATATTTCTTCTCCAGCATTAATGAATAAATTACCAAAAATGTCAAATTTTAATAACTCTAATTTGTACTGAAATCAGTTTCCATGGAAAAAAATATCCGGCTAAAACATGGGGGCAATATCTGAGCCCCCCCCCCTTTAAAATTTTGCATATGGGCACCCATGGTTGAAACACACGTTCACAAATAATTTCTAAACAGAAGGGACGCTTGTTTTCCGGGCCTGAGCTTGAAGGGGGCCCGAGATTTATGTAGTAAAATATGGGGTGAAATATATGTAGGGGTAAACAATGTGAAGGAGACCTAGCAAATGTTTTTTGTGACGTGCCCCAAATTTCTGTGCGCACCCCTGGGTTGAAACACGGTTGGTTACGATCATCTA
The DNA here is from genome assembly GCF_026930045.1 of Uloborus diversus. Taxonomy (NCBI): domain Eukaryota; kingdom Metazoa; phylum Arthropoda; class Arachnida; order Araneae; family Uloboridae; genus Uloborus; species Uloborus diversus. Next base: position 10,979,116 of record NC_072737.1, read on the forward strand.
AAGGCTTTACCAGTATATTGCCGTGTGTAGGTAAAGGCCAGTAACTGCAGATTTTTCATTTTTCTGCATTTTTGTCATCTATTGTACGTTATCTTTACTGTACAAGCTCGCTTGTTTGATTTCCGCTGAAAAAAAGAAGCGAAAAAGGCGTCTAATTCCAACATTTCCCGTTCGTTAGTATTGAATTCAAAACTCTTTTCATTAAATATCTCGAAAACTCATTTCTGCAGATACTGCTGTTTACCTGCACAGTATAGTTCAGCTGCAGTGGTGTTTAAGATATTCATAATTTATGGCACAAACTAAGTGGGAAGCTGTGCACTTAATCAAAAAAGTGAATTTTGGGTGTACAAATTACTACGTACTTGCTACCATAGTTCACAATATCTATGTGAACATAATTCATTTAAAGGTTACAAATTTGATTCGGATAATCCGGAGATCCGGATAGACGAGAGCCGGGAAAACTAGGTTCTACTGCACCCATTTAACAACACGTATTAATTCTTACGAGATGCAGATGCGTACGACAAGCGACATGGAGCCGGATGATGTGATTTGGAAACACAAAGTTTGATCCGGATAAACGAGGACCAGATTTTCGAGGTTCTACTGCAACTTTTAAACAACACTATTAGTTCCTACGAGATGCAGGTGTGTACCAAATATGACAAACGAGATGGAGCCGGATGATATGAGCTGGAAACAAAGTTTGATCCGGATAATCAGGGGATCCGGATAAACGAGGTTATACTGTACGCATTTGAAAAAATAAATTCTTACGAGATACAGGGTGTGTACCTAAAATGACATTCGACATGCAGCCGGAAGCTGTGAACGGAAAACCAAAAAAATATTCTGGATAATCAGGGGGATCCGAATAAACGAGGTTCAGATAAACGAGGATCTGCTGTACTAATTTAAACAACGCTATTAATTCATACGAGATGCAGATGTGGACAAAATACGAGACACACTGCCGGAAGATGTGAACGGGAAACACAAAACGTGATCCGGATAATCGGGAGGTCCGAATAAACGAGAGCCGGATGAACGAGATTCTACTGTACTTATTGAAACAACACTATTAATTCTTACGATATGCAGGCGTGTACCTAAAATGACATCCGACATGCAGCCGGAAGATATGAACGGAAAACACACACAAAAAAAAAATATTCTGGATAATCCGGGGATCCGGATAAACGAGGTTCAGATAAACGAGGATCGACTGTTACTTATTTAAACAACGCGATTAATTATTACGAGATGCAGGCGTGTACCTAATACGACAAGCGACATGGAGCCGGATGATGTGATTTGGAAACACAAAGTTTGATCCGGATAAACGAGGACCAGATTTTCGAGGTTCTACTGCAACTTTTAAACAACACTATTAGTTCCTACGAGATGCAGGTGTGTACCAAATATGACAAACGAGATGGAGCCAGATGATATGAGCTGGAAACAAAGTTTGATCCGGATAATCAGGGGATCCGGATAAACGAGGTACGCATTTGAAAAACATCAATTCTTACGAGATACAGGGTGTGTACCTAAAATGACATTCGACATGCAGCCGGAAGCTGTGAACGGAAAACCAAAAAAATATTCTGGATAATCAGGGGGATCTGAATAAACGAGGTTCAGATAAACGAGGATCTGCTGTACTAGTTTAAACAACGCTATTAATTCATACGAGATGCAGATGTGGACAAAATACGAGACACACTGCCAGAAGATGTGAACGGGAAACACAAAACGTGATTCGGATAATCGGAAGGTCCGAATAAACGAGAGCCGGATGAACGAGGTTCTACTGTACTTATTAAAACAACACTATTAATTCTTACGATATGCAGGCGTGTATTTAAAATGACATCCGACATGCAGCCGGAAGATATGAACGGAAAACACAAAAAAAAAAATATTCTGGATAATCCGGGGATCCGGATAAACGAGGTTCAGATAAACGAGGATCGACTGTACTTATTTAAACAACGCGATTAATTATTACGAGATGCAGGCGTGTACCTAATACGACAAGCGACATGGAGCCGGATGATGTGAACGGAAAACACATAAAAGCGACGGAGGAACTCAGCAGACAGCCAGAAAAGACGAACTGCGGACCAAATCATGAAACAGATATTAGAATTGCTAAACAATCACGAAAGACAGCTGTAACAAAAGCATGTTGAAAAGTCAATGATCCATTACGACACACGCGAAACTTGGCGAGGCAGAGCGAAATTTACGAGCTGTGTTGTGTGGAAAGCAGGGGACATTTTAAAATCAGCAGCTGGACTCATTGGGAGAAAAAAACAATTCGCAGTGGGGTCCAGTGGTACATTATTAAAGTTTGATCAAAATGAACTACAGAAGGAAGAAAGTACCGTTCAATAGTTGCATGCATAGCCTGAGCTTACCGCAAGGACGGATACAAGGGAGGGGCGACGGGGGCGATCGCCCCCTCCTTGAGCCGAGAAACAGGAAATTTCTTCCTGTATATTTTCAATACTGAAGTTTCAAAACCGTAATTCTACATAATATTCGATGGTGTTAGAAGAAAGGGAGCTCTTTCCAGGAATTCTTCCGGAATTGAAATCTTTAAAACGCAATCGTAGCACATCTCTTATTACTCTGGGGATAGGAGTAGAAACTTTCTACAGGAATATTTTCGAAATTGAAGTTCCGAAATCTCAATTTTAGACGATAGATGATATTAGGGATAGGTAAACGAGGGGTTCAATGCACTCCTTCGAAAATTTTAAGAAATTGAAGTTCTAAAAAGTAAAGAGTGAAAAACAATCGCCCCCTCCTTGAACATTTTCTGGATCCGCCCTTGGCTTATCGCAGGGGCATGTGGGGCACAGGCCCCTCTTCTAAGATTTCTGGGGGACCCAAAATCCCCTTAAATTATCGTGCTAATTAAAAATAAATAAGGATTTCACTCAGAATCTAGAGTACGATGATGTCATTGGTAATTTTGCAAATGCCAAGATAAGGAAAAATTCTCTTATTTGTTGATAAAAATTCCCCTTAAAAATTTGATCTCTTTGCCAATCTCAAAACCACTCCAAGTTTAGTCAGTATTTACTATTGAAAGTCGTATCATAGATAACTTTGATATTTTCCGTAAACTGGCAAAGTTTAACCACGTCTTATATAATTATCGTATACTATATCTCTACTACTTTTTAAATATTGTGATACGAGGTACCACCAAAGTTGTGTTAATACGCAAGTATCGAAATATATTACAGCTTCAGAATAAGCGGAAATAGAGGGGGGGGGGGGGCGCAAAATGAATTTCATGCCCAGTGTCTTCAAAAATCTTAGTCCCACATGGGGGGTGCCCTGAAATAGAAATGTACCTCATGTCCAATATCAGAATGATCGGGCTCTGGTTGCATGTTTTGTCCAGTTACTTTTGATAACATGATGGACGAATGAATTAATGACAGCATCAACACTTTTAGAGCATACATTTGTTATTTCACATGTGTTTGGGGTTTCAAGGAACACAATTCAAGGGTTTCAAGGAACAAGGAACTTTTACAATGGTGCGTTTTAAGCTCTTGAAACTCATGGAAAAATGACTTTTTGGGCTTAAGTTCGCTTTAATCCCCCCCCCCGAAAAAAAAAACATGCAATGCACCGTTACAAAACAAACTTCAAAAGACCATTAATTTTGTTTATTGTAACCGAAATTTCGTTGTAATAGAAATTAAATAGACACTAAAAACTTATTTCGTTGTATTGATATTTTTTGCAACGGGATCACACTAGATTTCCTCAAATTGCTGTTTTAATATCATCGATTCTTATTTATTTATTGTTTCCGCTTTGTTTTCGTCTAATTTCTTGACTTTTTTTTTTTTAATTCCAAGAATATTTCTCCGTTTTTAGCGCTACAGGATAACCCCTCGCTGCTCTTCAATCGCTGGAACTAACGCGCATGCGCACATCCACGCCGGACTCCTGGCATATCCTACATTTTCCTAAAGCGGAATATTCAAATGTCAACCAGTTGGCATTTTATGATAGTTCATATCTTTAATTTGATAATTCTTTAAATACAGGGTGCAGCGAAAGGGATTAAAAGCGGCAACATAAAAAAAGATGATAGCAGCTTTTGTTTGGAAGTCGTTCTAAATAACGCTGAATAGCAGCACCTGCTAAATTATCTTGCCACAAAACAGATTTGTTTTTCCTATTTATTTGCCATTAATTATACCTAAATTTTCACTTTTGCCCTTTACTTATAAATACATCATCAACCGACTTTGATCCAATCTCATCAAACATTCGATTTTCCGAACAAAGCCATAAAGTTTCCTCCTGCACGCTAAATGGCAAAATAAGAACTTCGCAACTCGCCCTTCTTAACCCACCTGAAAAGTTTCCGCTCTCTTCCAATTTTCGATTTAACTCCCGGAGGAAGACCCATCTTTTACCAGCTTCCCGCGCTTCCATTTGGAAATTGGAGTATTTCGAACAGCCCCAGGGATGTTGAGATGGAATGAAAAAATACTTTCCCAGGCGGATAAAATAAGAATATTTATCTACAAATGAAGTTTTTAAAGTTGAAACGTGGTTTACCTCGCTGATAAAATTTACACCTTAATTGTTTACAGAAAAATATTGAAAAAGTAACTATTTTTTGCAAGCAACTACAGCAAGAAGCAGCGGCGTACGCAGACAAATCAGTTCGGGGGGGGGCTGAGCTCGAAAGTCTTTGAGCTGGGGGGGGGGGGGGATACTTATGAACTGTAGCTAAGAAAAGTTCATGTATCGCTTTTCTGATATCAATACGAATGTAAGATTTCAAAAATACATCATAAAAAAAAACTTGTTCTTTATTATAATTTTTATAATTAATTTTGAAAATTTCGGGGGGGGGGGGGGGCTGTAGCCCTATCAGCCCACCCCCTGGGTACGCCACTGGCAAGAAGTAAGTTTTAATTTTTTCCCAAGCGATTAATGAAAAGGTACGAATTTTAAAATATCTAGTTAATGTAAGTGAACAAACATGTATCAGGGGAGGATACAGACTAGCACTTTAGGGGGAGGTGGGGTATGCTGAAAAATGTAAGTTTTGAGCATGGAATTCTTAGGTATGAACTGTTGTCAATAAAAAGCACCAAATTGGCCAAGAATAAGACACATAGTAGACTGTAAACATCAGTAATTAACTTCAGAAGTAAAGAAAAAAAATTATTATTTCAAATCTTTACTCAAATAAATAATAAAAAAAATAATTTGAATTTTAACATCTTGAATTCAAATTATGTTTTTCGCAATCACGAGTGTGTGTGTGTGTATATGTAGGCGTGTGTGTGTCTTTGTGTGTGGGGGTATGTGTGTAGGGGGTATGTGTGTGTGTGTAGGGGGTATGTGTGTGTGTGTAGGGGTATGTGTATGTGTGTAGGCATGTGTGTTTGTGTCTGTGTGCAGGCATGAGTGTGTGGGTAGTTGTGTGTATGTGTGTAGGTGTGTGGGGGGGATGTTTATGTTTGTGTAGGCATATGTGTCGGTGTGCAGTCATGAGTTTGTGGGTAGTTGTGTGTATGAGTGTGTAGGTGTGTGTGCATGTGTTTGTGTATGTGTGTAGGTGTATGTATGTGTGTAGGTGTATGTATGTGTGTGTAGGTGTATATATGTGTGTGTAGGTGCGTGTATGTATAGGATATTGACGAAACCTGGAGACAGCTTTCGCTATAGGAGCAGCATCGTGAGGAGCCAGTCGACGGTGATGCTGCGGAGGGTGGCGGTGGGAAAATAAAATCATAGTCCAAAAACAGTCAAATGAGAACAATAAGCAATCGTGATTGCTCAATAATTAAAATATTATGGCAAACATTTGAATTTCACTCAGAAAGTATTTTAACACAATGTGTAATAATATATTTGCATGATATTCTAATCCATCCATCTTGTATGCAAATTATATTGTGATCACACACAATAATGATTGATGGATAATATTGTCAACGGTTCAGAGGAGGGGAGGTCATGATCCCCAATAATCCTACTCTTGTATCTGTCCCTGTATGCTATGTACCTACATAAGTTTTGCATTGAAATGCAATTTATCTCCGTTATAACAAGATACAACGGAGTAGCGATGAAGAGAGGATTCAGTCCTCCCACATCCTTTAGGTTATATTGCCAATCCTAGTACGATCATCAGTGGCGCACACAAGGTAGGGGTCCAGGGGGTCCGGACCCCTCCCATTAGGTCTTGATTTTTTCCCCCGATTGATTATGATTCCATTTCTTTCGTACATAGAATAATTTCAAACAAAGGTAACAATACTTTCAGTTGTAATAAGTGAAAAAATAAAATCCTCATGTTAAAATATTTTTTAAAGTGTTGTGCACTTTTCCTATAACGAATTGCTTGTAAGAAGCAGAACGGTGATTATAAATGAATACACTGCAATAACCATGTTTTCAGTTTTGTACTTATAGATTAAAATGAGATTCTATGAACTTGAATCCATTTTTCAAATATGAGAAAAATAAAAGCATACATTAGTTTGCTCTCTGGTTATTTAAGTATTTTTATTTAAAAATGCTAATTTAGTTTCAATAATTTATTTTTACTGTTTTTCGTTCCCGATAATCGATAAAATCAAGCCAATATGTTTGACGGCATATTGGGGTATGATATGAGAATGAGGCTCTTGGCCTTGGACCCAACCCCTTGTAAAATTCCTGTGTGCGCCACTGACGATCATGTAAATGCATATTACAACCTATGCCCACCCCTTCAAAGCGATAATTATGGTTGCACTAGTGAAACCAAGGGCGCCCATATAGGGTGGCAAGGGGGGGCTCGAGCCCCCCTTTGAAATTAGAATTTCCTTGCTTTTAGCACTTTTTTCTTTGCAAAAATGTAAAAACATTTCTTTTTCAGCCATTAATGAATTAGTTATTAAAAATATCAAATTTTAATGACTCTAATCTGTCCTGAAATCAGTTTCCACGGGGAAAATATCCAGCTAAATCATGGGGAAAATATTTGAGCCACCCCCCCCCCCTTGCAACTTTGCATATGGGCGCCCATGAGTGAAACTTGTATCGTTATAATCGAATCATTCAATTAGAAGAGGACAATACAATACGAAATTAATGCATTCGTTATGCAAGATGAAAATGCTTACAGATTATTAGGCATTAAAAAAGGAAAGTTTTTTTTTTAAATTTTTAACACAATAATAAAAATTTTAACATGACTTTAATTTAAAATATACAATGTCTAACTTTAGGCGAAGCATTGAAAAAAATCAAAGTGCAAGAAAGATACACATATAACAATGATAATTGCAATATCATAGATGCAAATCGCTCGGATTCTGCTTTCTTATAACTCTTGAAATTTCGTTTCTTTTTTGAAAACTGGGTTTCAATTACGATTTTCGTTCTTATAAAATCGATTTCGATTCTTATAATATAACATTTCCATGATCAAAAGCACAGTAAACTATGTTTATGATTCCTAACATCGAGAGTTGTGACAACATCCTAAATTGGAAATCCATATTTAGTGCTAAGGAGTACCTATTATAGCTGAAAAAAAGAAAAAAAATTTTTATCTAAATTTGATTTACTGGTGAGAATTGCTAAAATACCTTCTCAATTTTTACATAATTCGCAACTCCAATAAACTATAGGGGGCGCTGCAGCCACTATGTAATGGCGGATGAAAAAGGCAAAACAAACGCATGCCGTAACTTATAACTTGCTTTGACCGCTTAGTGAATGACAGTAATTTTTCATCGTATTTGGGGGAAGCTTTCTTTTTTATTCATCTGAAATTACATTACACCACAAACTGTCGGAAGCGTGTAATTTACCCCAAAGAAAACGCGTGGCGTGGAATGTTTTACCTTTTTCTTTAGTATTATTAATCACCGCAAGGTAGCGTATTCGAGCTCTGGAGTTTCGAATTGAGCCATTTAGATTTAACTTCCAAATTTTTTAATTAAAATGTGACCATAGTATTCCAGACCTGTAGAATAACTCTAACTTTAAAAGAATAACATGAGAACACTTAATAAACTCACACGGAAGGCATCCACACGACAGTGGATGGCTGAACTCCAATTTATCAACCACGCAGCGCCGCATTCCAACAGTCAGAGAAAGAATAAAACCGCCTACTGGATTTCTAAAAGTGAAAGATTTTCTACACGCGATACACAGAAGTGCAGAATGATTCTATACAAGTGATTTTCATTATTTATTGTTGCCCTGGCCAAAGTTCATGCAAATATTTTTCAGAAATACGATTTTCTCCATCGATAAACAGAGTATTTAAATAAAATCGTTACGAAAAGAAAGGAATTAAAAAAAAAATTCTTGGATATCTTATTTTTTAAACAGAAATGGTGGCTCATCTTTATACATAAATGGCTTTTTCTGTGTGCATGTATGTCCGGGGTAATCTTCCAAACTACTGGACCGATTTCAACCATTTTATCACCATAGATAGCTACATTATCAGGGAGCAACTTAGGCTATAATTTAATCCTAAAAAACTTAGCTTAAAAACGTTGTGATGGAAAACAGTAAATGTCATATAATTTCCCCATTAAATGATTAAAAAACCCATTGTTACGAAAATTCGTTGCCTTACAACAACAATGTTAAAAGTAATCATAATGAAAATTTTGAATCAAGGTTTCTCCGGAGCAAACATGAGTTTAAAATCATTTAAACATTTGGAATCTCTACTTTTTACACACTTAGGGAAACATAGTAGAGAGCTTTTTTTTTTTTTTCATTTTGTGTGTGTGTACTATTTAATTAAATAAAGCGCACGGTTTTTTTCTTAGTGGTCTTTGTTAGTTCATATTTTGGAAATTCTTCAAATTTTTATATGCTTCAATTCGAGCTTTCGTTCCTAAATGAATACTCGTTCGTTCTTTATACTTATAGCTATTTTACTTTTATGGGTAAGGAAGAAGCTCAATTTTTTAATCATGTCAAAGTTTTGAGATCTTTCAGTTAAAACAGAAAACGGAAGAAAGTAGCGATTGTTTCTCACAATTATTGCTGACTAAGGCAACGCCGGGTATTTTTGCTAGTTTGAAAATAAAGTTTAATATTAGTATTTATACTAGGCCTTTTCACCTATTTGTAAAATCAAAGTTCCAAATTTGTATTGGGGCTCATCTTTTGGGTCAGTGACCCGGTATATTCACCTTCTTAGTAGATAGATTTTTTAAAAATCTAGTTTTAATCCTAAATAATCGGAAGAAATGGATCATAAAAAGTGGTATGGTTACTGAAACTTATACTATTTAGTCTGGCACTGACAAGAAGCCTGACCTTGAGATAGCTTATCTCTAAAGCGGAAAACATGTTGTGCGAGGAGGAATTGCATTTTAATTTAGTTGGGTGTTCCATCCCAGCTAGTCAGAGGCGAGGATTCCTGCATCTCTCCCTCTTTCTTATTTAAATATTGTATGCTCTATCATCATCAATACTAATAACAACAATTATTATTATTATCATTATTAAAATTATATAATAAAAATATAAAATAAATAAAAAATAATAATTTAGTTTAATAAAAAATAATACACAATTTAGTTAATCATAAATATGCAATAAAAATAAAATAACAGTTATACTAATATTAAGTAATACCATTATTCAAAAAATATGTAATAAAAAATAATACTAATGACATTAAATAATATTATTATTAATACTTATTATTATTATTATTTTATGTGTGCTTTACTTTGAGTAGAAAATCTTTTCGGTTCACTGTGTCCAGAAAAGAAAAGACGATTCTGGCCCAAAAAGCGTAGTAATATAATTTATTCTCTGAAAAGGAAGCCACTTCTCATGAGTATTCCAATCAAACAGGAACAGAATTCTAATGATTCAAGTTTGCAGATCCGCAAATCCACCAAAGGCGAATACAAGGGAGGAGCAAAAGCAGGCGATCACCCCAGCAATGAGGGTATATAAAGTAACTTTCCAATCAGCAGGTTTTCACTATGAACTATCGAAGCGCAATTTTACATGATCTTCGATCATGTCAGAGAAAGGGAGATTAGAGGACCCCCTAAAAAGTTTCAGAATTGAAGTTCTAAAAAGTGCTGGCCATCTCGCTTTATGTAAGGGAAAGTATGGGATTCGGAGCTTTAGTGCTGGAATTCAGGATACATTGCAAGGGTAATAAGTACTACAAAAAATCAATCGCACTCCCCTTGAATAATTTCTGGAACCGCCCTAAAAATGCCACATTCAACTGCATTTGAAATAATCAGCTGGGATTTTAACAAAATTTTAGGCACAGTACATATTACCCTTTTAATTGAACTCACGAGCCTTTGGTAAGGATAACATTTATCTTCGAAACTTATTCTTATGATAACTCACTCGGTCCAAGAGGAATTCATTTAAATCCAAGAGCTCATTCATATAAGAGACTAACAGAATTAAAAGCATCTTCTTCAAGGACAGTATTTAAGATTGAGAAGTAATCTTTCAGAACAACTATTGTCCGGTTTTCACAAGAAGGCACTTCGCCCCGCCTCCTCGAACGCCGAGCTCTATTTTACGCGGGGGTGATCGGTTAGCAATCCACTCGCTTTTTAAATGGAACAACCAGACAGCCTTCACTTGGGCGTGCATTTTAATGTGCACAAAAGTCTTAAGTGTCCTTCACATCACTTGCTTCACTTCTGTTGTCATTTTAATTGTTCTTACATTTTAAAAACTGCTACTTTTACATCAATGTGCTATGATCCGAATGTACTTGCTGCCGAAAACAGCGAAATAGAATCATCCGATACCACGTGACGGGGGAGGAGTAAGTGCCTTCTTGTGGAAAACGGACAATCGTTACGATTCAACAAGTTTGAATCCAGAAATGATTTCGATAAAACTATCCACCGACCAGAGTCAGCCAGATCGGGCATTCTCCTCTTCAGACGAAGCCAAGACATTCTGCTGAGATAAAAGGGAGGTCTTCCCCCCCTGGCAGGTTGCCATTGTGGCTAAATATAGAAGGAACACGAGAAGAGAATCATTTTTGTGACTCACTGCCGCCAGCCGTCCACGTGCTCCGCAAACCTTCTGTCGCTCCGACATCTTCCTCAGAACTTGGGATGACATAATAAGAGAGAGATGGAAAAAGAAATTATGTCTGTTCTGCTGATTCGGTACAAGGTTTTTCATTTTTTTTCGCGCTCGGCAAAAAATGGTCTGCAAAGGTCTTCAAACTGTGCTTCGCATAACCATGGGTAGACAAGATTCAACAGGGAAGAAACCGACCTCGATCCAAATTCACTCTTTTTACTTCCTTTTACAAAAAAGGAAGTATTGTATTCGCGAAAAAAATTTCACTCAAAATTCGGCCTTCATTTCCATTTTACTCACCCCCGAATGAATGTTGAGTTTTTTTTTCAACCCGATCACACGCGGATAATCGCCTAAGAACGTATAAACATTCGAAATATCCGTTTTGACATTCCCCGAGTTAATTACAACGACTTTTCTCGTGATGTACGTATGTATGTCGCATAACTCAAGAACGGTATGGCCTAGAAAGTTGAAATTTGGTACGTAGGCTCCTAGCGGGGTCTAGTTGTGCACCTCCCCTTTTGGTTGCTTTCGGTGTTTTTAAGGGGGTCTTTTGCCCCTTTTTGGGGGGAAATCATTGTTGATTTCGATGTATACTCAAGTGGTGTTATAATTTGGCGGACACTTGGCGATATATCGCCAGTCTTTTGGTCACCAAGTTTACTTGGCGACAAATTTGGCGTTTTAAAAAAAAAATCTGGTTTTAATTTGGCCACTGGTGGGTGATATTTAGAGAGTAAACTATTGAATTACATTAAAATTTGCCAATAATGGGAAAATGACATTAATATTGGAGTAAAAGGAAGTCATGTGATGCACACATCAGCTCGCTTCGTCTCTGTCCGGCTGTCTGAATGTCGTCAGCAGCCCGATCAAGCCAGGTTGATGCCCAGATCCTCGTATTAGGATCAGTCAATAAATAACGAGGTAGAGGCTGTAAAACAGAATTTATTTGACATTCTTAATAAATACTGACCGAAATTGTTTTAACACTTATCCCTCTGGGAAATTATTATTCTGCGCTCATAAAAGTCTTTTGGCTGCTGCTGCTGGATCCAATTACGCACGCACTCCTTTACTTCATCGTCCGAATGAAATCGTTGTCCCCAAAGTGCCTTTCCTTCTTGAGTTCCTCTAAGATGTGGGATCATATAACGCAGTGAGAAGCAAAGGGATGTAAGTGGACATTTTCAAGTTTCGAGTAAAACGCGTTTAAAGATAAGGTCCTAGGTAGACTTTCATTAATTTTTTTTTCTAAATCATGCTGCACCTACCAGGGCCACTTGTACTATCTCTTGCCCCAAGACAGAGGACAGGTTCCCCTACTATTTGTACTCGTTATCTCAAAATTTTTAATTTTGCCACTTACATCCCCTTGCTTCTCACTGCCTCATATTGGGATGGATCTGGACTATAAGAGGATGGTTCAAGATTTTCCACTTAAATTTCCGTAGGAGTTTTTTTCTTTTTTTTTTTGAGCAATCACGATTGTTTATTGTTCTCACTTGACCGGCTTTGATATTTGGTTCCTTTTTCAGCCACCAGCACCACCGCCTCTGCAGGCGCGACTCCGAGCACTGCTTCCTGGAATCCATTTCTCCTGGTCGATGGCGTCCATGTCCTACACACACGCGCGCTCATACACACGCATACACACGCTCATACACACAATCCTTTTGCACACATACACACACGCCTGCGTGCATACACACAGGTCTACGCACACACAAGCCTACACATGCACGCATGCGCGCCTACACATACACACACGCATGCACGCACACACACAACTATACACACGTAACCGCCCAGGAGGAGGGGTAGGCTTGGGGGGACAGGAGCTGTTTCTAGAAACAATAGCCCCCAATGCGTAGGGCCCTGTCGCAACTCGTGATTGCGAAAAACATAATTTGAATTCAAGATGTCAAAGTTCAAATTATTTTTTTCAACCGCATTGGCTATCTGTGGTACCGGTAAACTCTCACGTGCCGTCATCCTGTTGCACAACAACACTAGACCACACACAATGCAAAAAAAAAAGTTTTACTGAAATATAAGTGGAAAATTTTGAAACACCCCCCTTATAATCCAGATCTATCCCCATGTAATGATCTTGGGGGAACTCAAGAAGGCACTTCGGGGACAACGATTTCAATTGGACGATGAAGTAAAGGAGTGCGTGCGTCATTGGTTCCAGCAGCAGCCAAGACTTATGAGCACGGAATTATGCGACTCATTTCCCACTGGGATTAGTGTTTAGGCAAGTTCGGTCAGTATTTTTTAAGAAAGTCGAATAAAGTGCGTTTTATAGCCTCTGCCTCGTTATTTATTGACCGACCCTCATAAAATTTGGTGCTCTCTCACAAGAAAACATGCAAATATTCAAGTAGTAGTTTTAAAAAGGAGAGAAAAGGAAATGTACCCTACTTTGGTGCCCCTGAAATTGCGGTGCCAAGTTCAACGGACCTGTAGAACCGTGCGTTAATCAGGCGCTGACCTTCTAATTGAAAGGTCCCGTCTAGTTAAGGGGGTTCTCAACATTTTCCCTATATATATATATATATTTTTTTTTTACAGTTTTGTTACTTTTTTTTTTGTTAAAGTTTAGCATTTTCAGTATAATTTTGTATACTTCTCGACGGCTAACGTACTTTTTACAGGTTTTTAAGAACCCCAAAGGGAACGAGCACCAAAAGCTGAAAATAAAACCTCGTTTATACAGATCTACGGTTTGTCCGGATCAAATTTGTAGAGTTAAAAAGAATATTCATTTAAATAATAATTTTAAATGAGGTGATTCCCTTCAGTCAAAAGTACTTCTTTTAAACACAAAATTGACAGAATAAGCAAAAAAAGGAAAAAAAAAAAAAAAAACATGGACCCAGAAAATACTTTCATTTTCCCAACAGTTATTTGCGTAAGCAATGAAAGCGCTTCGATTAAAGTATGTTTTAAACTTAGTCAAATATTTAAAAAATGGTCAGATCCTATGTTTTTAAGTATGCTCTTTCAGAAAAAAAAATTGAAATTTCGGAAACGACCACATTATGACTGCAAAAACGGAGCTATAAATACGGCAAACATTCGGGTTTTGATTTAATTAAACCTACAACTCCTGCATAGAACGTACAACAAAGTACAGTAATAATTTAACAAACACCACTGCAGTTTAACGATACATGATAAAGTATTTGCGAGAAACGGTGCGATGTAGATTTTTTGCACAGAGCATGTTTTTTGCTGTAATAAAACATAAGTCTACTTATTTAAGAATGTGTATAGCTTGTTATCCGGATTTTTGATAATCCGGAATGCCTTTGGTCCTTCTGTAATGCCGGATAAACGAGATTACGTGGAACATAAATACCAATTAAAATAGATTGATGTATTACAATTGCTCATGAATTACTTTATCATTACTCGTCCGTGACTCATGAGCACTCATGTTTGAGAAATTTATTGTTCGCGCATCTCTGCTCAACTAAATTACATAACATAAATAGATTGCATAAGATGAAGTGATAAAAAACGAACGACCTCAGTTTCTTTAAAACAATGCTTGTGATAAGTGTTATTGTTTTTTTACTTGTAAACGGAATTAGGCAACATAAGTCATTTTCAGAAGGAAATATTTTGACGAGAATCAGACAAATCTTGAAAAGAAACAAGTTAGTGTTCGAGGTAATACACATTTACATGTGAATTGCAAATCTTTGGATTATATTGCAGAGTAAAAACTACAACAAGGCAACTGTAAATCTTTTTACTTTCTTCTATATCTAATATATAGAAGAAAGTATTGGATTCGTGCAAATTTTCGAATTTCGAAGGATTCGAACGTTTTGAGGTGTGCTGAGTCCATTTCGACCATTTTTGGAAAATGTCTATCTGTCTGTGTGTGTGTGTGTATGTATGTATGTGTGTGTGTGTATGTATGTGTGTCACGTCTGTGTGTGACCAGTTTTTTGTGGCCGCTCTACAACAAAAACTACCGCATGAAATCGAACGAAATTTAGTACACATATGTGCCCCTATGTGAACTTGTGCCCATTAGTTTTTGGCGCGAATTTCTCCAAGGGGGGTGGAGCAATGGGACGTTTTTCGAGTTACGCGTGCTTGCTATTCCTCAGGAAGTTACTGGCGGAATCAAACAAAATTTGGTCCATTTGTTGGTATTAACAGGAACAGGTGCTGATTCAATTTTGGTGTCAATAACTCAAACGGGGGTTGAGCTGTAGAACGTTTTTTGTCGTCAATTGTGACTGCTGTATCTCAAGAAATAACGAACGGAATGAAAGAAAAATTTATCGGCAAATAGCCCTTAGTGGGTATAAGAACTGATTTTATTTTTGTGTCAACAGCTAAAAGGGGGGCAGCGCAATCACCCGTTCTTTTTTTCCATTTTGAGTGCCCTATCTCAAAAAGTAATGCTACGTTATGGTTGAAATTTGGAATATATGTGAATCCATATGTAAACAGGCTTTGATTCAATTTTGACGCCGATCGCTCCAAGGGGTGTTGATTTTTTTTTTGCGAATAAAAATATTTTTATTAATGCAACAATAAGAACGATAAATCGTAATAGATTGTCGTCTGCGTATTTCTCGTGATTTTAATTGTATGGAAATGATCGGAAATATTATCTCAATGATTTAAAATTTTTGACTGTTGCCATCTTATGTTTGTTAACAAATAAAATATTTGTAATTAATTCAAGCAAGGCTTTTAAAATAACTTTCAATTTTCGGTCTTTGCTTTGCTTTTGTAATAATTCAGACATTGGGATGGTCGTCAAGTTTTTGCATGTGTAATTTTGTTTTTGTTGGGAATATTGCTTCCTCTTCAAGCATGGGGAGGGATCAGAAAAAATATATATATATAGAAGAAAGTTTCGTGATGGCCACAACATACTAGTTTTCACACTGCTTCAAAGCAAACTCAGGATGTTTTTTTTCTTTCAATTTTTTGAATTCTTAAAATTATTCTTTGCTAATAAGATATCCAAAAAGTCCTCACTCCCGCCTATTTTTTAACGTAGCAGAACTTGGAGGAGGTATCCTTTTTGAAAAAGCCTCCCATTTAGTTATACCGAGAAGAAAAAAACACTAAATCATCTTCTCAACATAGTATAAAATGAAGTCTCCAAAAAGCGTCTGTGTGTTTGAACTCGCAAAACTCGAGAACTACCCGGCCGATTGCGCTGAAATTTTCAGTTTGTTCCTTTAAGTCCTGAGAAGGTTTGCAGACCAGTTCGAAAACAATTTGATGAATAGTTCTTTTTTTATTCCAATTTAGGCCCAATTTTCACATAAATTCCCGAATATGGGGGTGAAAAATTACTTGCACATATTATTATTACATATCGTTCGAAAGGGTAGAATATTCTGCGTTCTACGCAATTTGTTTCAATGCTCTAACTTTATTACGGCGGGAGTTTGCGTTTTCAGCTCGATTTTTTTTTAGGCTTAGCTGAAATTTAGGCACTACTTCCTTCATTAAAGAAATCAATAAAAAGTGAAGGAATTGTCCCACAACTTTCTTTTTGACGCCATTGAAAAAAGCAACCTTTTTTACTCCAGATCTAACTCGACCTATGGTCGAAAAAATGAGCTTTTATCTCGAAAGGAAAAAAAGTTACAAGCCTTTTTAAATCAAGTTTCAGAAATCTCGATTCCATTCAAATTGTGAATCCTTTTCTTTCGCATTTTAAATCCTTAAACTTATTTTATTTTGTGTTTCCATGGTTACGCATTTTAAATCCATCTTTCTGGATTTATTTTCTTAAAAGTATTTTAATATCTGTCGTCATTGTTTGGAAGGGAAATCATGATGTTTTTTTAATTTGCTTTTTACGCCTGATTGTTGAATATACGTCACTTGACACAATTTTTATTTTCAAGGTAGACCGGGCAAAGCCGGGCAACGCAGCTAGTTCCATATAAATCGTAATGGTATCTGCGTGTGGAACTAGAAGCCACATACAATGACATGCTACCAAAAATGTGAACTCTAAGTAATAAATTAGAGCAGTGTATTTCAAACACAACCCTTAGAGGAAGGAAACGAACAGTTTGTATCGAATGGGATTCAACAAATATAAAATATCGCAAAGGTATTGTTTACTGAAGCAAGCTGGATCACCAGTTCGCACAAAAGCGTGTCGTAAATTCCATTCGATTGTTCTCAATGGCGACCACTACTTTCCAATGATTTTGTAAGGGTACAAAATTCTACATACAGTGAATTCCCATCGATTTTTCTGAGGCTATACTCCCAATAATCCATTACGCACAATATGTGTATGAGATCATATACGTAATATTTCATTATATGAACATTTTTTAACTTTGATGGTATTAGCTATATGTCTAACAAATATTTGAGAGTATACAGCGTATATGGAGTATAATACCCTACGGTAACACCAGTGATTTTAAGGTCTCTATCTACGTTTTTTCGAGCAATTACGATTGATTATTGTTCTCATTTGATTGTTTTGAATTCCTATCATTTTATTTTCCCGCCAGCACCCTCTGCCAGCACCACCGAAGCGTTGACCGGCCTCACGATGCTGCTCCTCTTGCGAAAACCGTCTCCAGGTTTCCTCCCATATCCTACACACACACTCCTACACACACACACACACTCATGCCTGCACACAGACACAAACACATTTGCCTACATACACACACACGAACGTCTACACACACACGCGTGCGTACACACAGCACTGCATACACAACACGCAAACACATGCACACATACACACACGCGCACACACACACATGCGCCTACAGAAACACACACGCTCGTGATTGCGAAAAACATAATTTGAATTCAAGATGCCAAAAATTCAAATTAATATATATATATATATATATATATATATATATATATATATATATATATATATATATATATATATATATATATATATATATATATATATATATATATATATATATATATATATATATTTGAGCAATCACGAATTGCTTATTGTTTTCACTTGACCGTTGAATAACGTCCATCCTTTGCCTCTGATTTTATTTTCCTACGCTTATAATGCAGATGTCCATGTACCTCGGAATCGATTTATTAACGACCTTCTCGAATTCACACAATCTTTTTACGCCAAAACAATGTCCAGCAACCAGCACATAACATCCAGCGCTTGGCATTCATTTGAATTTTGACTTCTTGAATTCAAATTATGGTTTGCGATTAAAGCCATTCGTAGAAACATAAAACCCAACGAGTAAGGTTCTACCGCAATTCGTGATTGCGAAAAACATAATTTGAACTCAAGATCCCAAAATTCAAACTATTTTTTTGAGCAATCACGATTTTTTATTGTTCTCACTTGACGGATTTGATGTCCTTTGATTTTATTTTCCCACCGCCATCCTCCGCAGCATCACTGTCGACCGGGTCCTCACGATGCTGCTCCTATAGCGAAAGCCGTCTCCAGGTTGCATCCATGTCCTACACACACGCATACATACACAACTACACACACGCACACATACACACACACACATACACGCACATACACCTACACACACGCATACATACAGACACCTACACATACAAACACACAAAAACATACACACATACATACACACACACAACTACTCACACATTCATGCATACATACAGCACTTACACATGCACACACACATGCACACAACTGCCCACACATTCATACCTGCACACAGACACAAACACATATGCCTACGCACACATACACATGCCCCCTCACACACACATTCATACACACACTTTTGCCAGCACACAGACACAAACACATGCCTACACACACATTCATACACACACATACACATACCCCCACACACAAACACACACGCCTACATACACACACTCGTGATTGCGAAAAACATAATTTGAATTCAAGATGACAAAATTCAAATTAATTTTTTTTTTTTTTTGGTAGCTACGATTTCCTTTCTTGCAGTAAAACTTTAGAATAAAAGGATTCAAGTTGAAATGGAGCAGTTCCAGAAAGGATGAATACACAGATTAAAGTCCAAATCTTTTAATTCATCAGACAATATATTTTTTTTTTTTTTAAATCTCACGCCCACGGCGAAGCGTATTGTATACGAACCGGCTAACTCTTTTTGATAGCTTTTAATGTGTGTTAATGGGTCAAACGACTATCTTCTGTCGTGCATAGTCAATAATACGGGTTTTTGAGCCAACATGTAATCTCAACGAGCCAACTTCGTGAATTTTCGTTTTAATATTTCCGAAAAATCCTGAGCCTTTTGTTGTTACCTCTCAAAACAATGAAGCCTCAAGATAGTTGAAGACTTGAGCCAGTGAAGAGTACTCATCTGTAGTTTTTATGCAACGTGCCCCCCTTTTAACCTGCAAAACCTCTATTTTCGCAACCGTTCTTCTTAAATGCATACTTCCACAATTGCAAAATTTACGAAATAAGGGGCCATTCATTAATTACGTAAGGGTGATTTTGCCGATTTTCGACCTCCCTTCCCCATGTAAGGGTACGTAAGATTTTTTCAAACCCCTCCCCCCTATTCTTACGTAAGATTCCATTTCATTTTTCAGAAATAATACAATAAAGAATCTTACATTACTGGAATCGAAATTCACTTAAATTCACTGAATTATTAACTTAAACCTTTCTGTGGAAAAATATTTGCTTAAAAATTAAAATCTAGACTGAATGTTTTTTCGACATTTTTTTGAGCAATCACGATTGCTTATTGTTCTCACTTGACTGTTTTGAATTCCTATGATCCCCCCACTTCACTCTGCAGCCCCACTGTCGGCCGAAAGCCTCACGATGCTGCTCCTCTAGCGAAAACCGTCTCCAGGTTGCGTCATTTACTTGCCTACACATACACCTACACACACAGACAGACACTTACACATACACACACATACATACAGACACCTACACATACACACACAAACACATACAGCTACACATACACACAACTACACACACACATGCCTACACATACCCCCCCCCCTCCCAAATACACACACAAACGCCAACATACACACCCACACTCGTGATTGCGAAAAACAATTTAAATTCAAGATGTCAAAGTTCAAATTAATTATTTTTTGCATATGATGCGATGCTAATTAAAAATAAAACATGCCATACAATAGTGCGGTTATTTTATTATATTTTACACTATTCATTCTTTACAAAACAAATAAAAAGCAGCTCCTCCTAATACATTTTTTACCTTCCAGACGCAAATGAAATATAATCCATGTCAAACCGCGCGATTTCTTATGTAAAATATCGACATGGAAAATATTACGTAAGAATGGGTTGAACCCTCCCCCCCCCCCCAAGTAAGGGTATGTAGAGATTTTTCCAACCCTCCTCGGGACCCTTACGTAATTAATGAATGGCCCCTAGGGGCAGAGTTGAGAAAAGAAAAGTTTGAAAGAAAAAAGAAAATGAGTATGAAAATGCAAAATCTTAACTTTTTAAACGGACCCCAGATCCTTTAATATATATTTAGAGAATTAATCTCCATTGAAAAACGGTTCCAGCACACATAATCCAACATTAGTACAGTGGACGCCGGTTAAATGAATCAACCGCTTTAATGAATCAAATTGTCAAAAACCAGAACAAAATTCAACTTTATTAAATTAGCCGTTTTATTGAATCAGCCGATTTATAGAATCAAAACTCTTTAGAACAAATTTGATTCAAATAAGCAGCGACCACTGTACCACAAACACAGAGATACGAAACGAAGCGTTTTGTGACTTACACCACTTTACATTGGGAAATTTCGAAATGACGGGCCCAGGTACGTGCATAGTTATCAGTGGAGGATACAAGGAGGGGGTCATGGGGGTCATACCCCCCCCCCCAAACCGTCGACCATTTTTTGCCGTTCTCATTATGTTCAAGCACTTGATGAATAAACTGCTAAACAATTTCAGTAATCTTATCAATTCATGAATTTTTTTAAAGTAAATATTTGAAATATTGCTTCTCTTCAATTCTTATGAAATGAATTAGTAACGTTTATTCTTTACTAAGTGTCTTATTCCTGGCCGATTTAGTGCTTTTTATTGACACCCCAAGCAGTTTTAGAAATGTTTAGTGCCACAACTGTAAGTTAGTTCGAGGGGGGGGGGCATTCTCCAGCATGACCCCCCCCCCCAAATGGTAGTCTGTACCCGCCCCTGATAGTTATTAGTTAATGAAACAAAAAGAATGTGGGGAAGAGGGGGAGGGGTATGTCGGTAGAAAAAAGATGAGAACTTTCGCTGTACTTGGCTGATATCATCAAGCTGACATTGACAAAGACATTTTGAAAATCAGACCACACTTCCTGATTTCGTTCTGCAAGAGACATTCTCCGGACATCCAGACGAAACTCCATATGCAAACGGAAATTGAACTGGGACTGTAAAAGGATCGTTATGACTCCCAGCATTTTATAAATATTAATGTGTTCGCGCCGGGGGAATATCCATCCCTCCACGGGTTCTTTTCGCTTCGAATTCTGTTACTAGATGTGTTCTCGAATGACGTCACACTCTAAGAAACAGGCAATTTTTTTCCGACAGAACGAGCGGTAATGAACATGCTACACCCTTTTTTCGTAATCATATCAAATGTTACTTATCCTGTTGACAAAAGAAACAGTTTGATTTTCATCAGTTTGAATGTCAAGGTTTGGTTTAAAACTGTATGATTATTTTTCCCAAGACGTTATTTTTAGCCACCGTTTACAGAAAAATGTACAAATTGTTTTCGCTGAAGACAACTGTACATAAATAAACGAATAAATAATGCAATAAACACCTTTGTGCTAGGATATAACTGGAGAAAACCTGGGTGAGGGGAACGTAGGGAGAGGGGGAGCAAAAAATTCATTTGTGACGGGCCCCTAGAAATCTGTGCTCACTCCTGAGTTACCGCCTTTTAGACAGGAAGGGAAGAAATGTTGACAAATGTTCAAACGATAGCGTGCTGCTCTTTTTGGAACAATTTTCCACAGCTGCGGTGTTGGACTAATTTTGGGGTAGAGAAGTTGGGAATAGTAAGCTTTAAAATTCCAAAAGTCGGAGCAGGACTGTCGAGAGTCAAGGCGTGTCCTTGACAGTTTGATCATCGGGCCCCCTCCACCCCTAAAACTTGCCCTCTGATCCCGAACTTTGCCTCCTCAAGGGACGGGCCTCTAGTTTCAGAATAGGCTGACATGGGCTCTCGTCGGCCCCGAGCCGGAGTCTATCATTTTACCTCTGAGTCCTCAACTTCACTACGGGTTGCGGAATAAGACTCGGAGTCGGACTGATTTTGAGGTAAAGAAATCGGGTGTCAAAGGTTTTAAAATTTCAGGAGTCGGAGCAGGTCATCTTCCCTCTCAGTCCTCATCTTCGCCGCGAGTTGCGGAGTGACTGATTTTGATGTAAAGAAATCGGGTGTCAAAGGCTTGAAAATTTCAGGATTCGGAGCAGGTCATTTTCCCTCTCAGTCCTGATCTTCGCCATGAGTTGCGGAGTGACTCCGATTTTGATGTAAAGAAATTGGGTGTCAAAGGTTTGAAAATTTCAGGAGTCAGAGCAGGTCGTTTTTCCTGTCAGTCCTCATCTTCGCCATGAGTTGTGGAGTAAGATTCGGAGTCGGACTGATTTTGAGGTAAAGAAATCGGGAGTCGAAGGTTTTAAAATTTCAGGAGTCGGAGCAGGTCGTTTTCCTCCTACTGCGCAATCCGGCAATTTTCGACTCGAAAAAATGAAATTATTTTGAGTACAATATTACTTCGCACTCAAAGAGTTCTTAAAATAGTCAGTGCAAATTCTTACATAATCGGAAGAAATGAAGGAGAGAGAAAAAAAATGGAGAGGAAAGGGTGAAATAAAGTTCGGAAATCTAGATCCGGCTATTTCTCCCATCCAAGGTCAGCGATAAGAGAGAAAACGTCTTATCGCACCGAGAGCAAATCCATCACATGGCTGCCGTTTATCGTTCGGAGCAGAACATCTGCTAATCGCATCCCTAACAGGTACGCTCTGACGTCAGCCTCGAGAGGCCTTGACGTCACAAACAATGAAGCAGGCACGTGGGACGTTTCGCAATTCGGGGCACTTCGGAAGCACGATTGTGGATCATCTTCACTGGAAATTTGAATTTGGAGGAACTGAAGCCGCTACTCATGGAAAAATTTCTTTCTGGAACTTGGGATCCATTTTCTTATTCGTTTCTTTTTTTCCTTAATTTTTATCCTCAATTTGAAATATTTATCATCAGTCTTATTGTTTTAAAAGTAATGTAAATGCTACCATGTATCATACATATTAAATTCACTTTGTTGAATTTTAATATTACAAAATAATTTACTAAAACTACTTCATTTAGGAGAAAAATAATTAAAAATGTCCATCTGAGTTGCCTTAAAGTCTAAAAGTTTTATTAAATGCGTCATAAAAATAGAGTACTGCATTGTGGAATGATGGCCAACTTAGAAGTTCGAAGTTTTCTTCCATTCCCCCTTTTCATTTGAACCAAAAGACAGAGGGCCGATTTTTTGCTCAGAAATTATGTGGAATTGGTTTAATATTTTTTTAATGTCTTTTACAAAATTCTATGTAACTTTGCGACAAAAGTTTTTTTTTTTTTTTTTTTTTTCATGACGAGACGGTAAGTGTTCTTATTTAAGGATTTGTTTTGATTATAACCTCTACTAACCTTATTTTCGACTATCCTTATTGCAAATTGCTTCCAGTTAGTTAGGTATTACCGTAATTTCCTTTTTTTTCCAGAAACTTATTTTCATGTGACAGTAAACCAGCTATGAATAAGAATCTGACAATGAAGTCCCATTTCCCAGTACTGTCATCTCCTAACGAGAAAGTTAACTAATACTGTCAAGCATTGACACATTTTGTTCAGGGGTGCCCCCTATGAGCAAGGGTGCACCCCCAAATATCTCAAAGACCCCCCTCCAAAAAAAAGCAAGAACCCCCAAAAAATGGGGAAAATATCCCACAAAGCATCCCTTCCATAAAAATCTCATTTGTGCAATCTGCGCCATGACACCCCCCCCCCAACCCCCCAGGTGGGCACCCCTGATGTATTATTTTTGTAAGTGTTTTGTGTTTCCTGCAAACGATCAAGGGCGCCTCGAACTCAAATTTTTGGGAGGAGGGAAGTTCTAAATTTGCCAAACGGAACTCCAAATTTTGCCGAATGATAAAACAGTGGTTAGCACACATACATACAGCCTAATGAAAAGGTACGTTCGGACTCCAAACTGGTCGAATCGTCTGACAAAATTTGCAGATTCAAGAAATGTTTTGGGAGGTCACAGTGACCTCCCGTGACCTTCCATCGGGGAAGGACCCCGCAGACGACGCCGATGCTGAGGAGGATCATCATAAGGATTGTCTGAAATATTCGGAAGAAGACATCGAGATGCCAATTTAATGTATTCCAAAGAAGAAGATTTACGAGGCGCTTGCCAAATTATCTTGGCTAGGCAAAGGTGAACAACTCGTGACGCCAACGAAAAAGAATGTTCAGGTGAGCAAAGATGGCTACCAGAGGGATTTCGCGCCACGCGGAGTGACGCAAGGGCGTCACTTTCGAAACGAGAACTCAAACAGCGTCAATCCACCTCCAGATAGATCGCGCTATTTGCACAAGAGAGTTAGATAACCATATTCACATTTTGCGAGACAGCTGCATAAGTAATACTGAATAAATAGAATTTTCTCGATTAAAACTCCCACATCCATCAGAATCAAAAGTTGCTTTTCCAAAAACTTGACATTAAGATACTGTTAATCGAGATGTGAAGGGACACTGTTTTTGGTTGTTAAACATTCTCCGAACGGTTTGGCTGAGTTTTAAGTCATATTACAAATCCTTAAGTATGGCAATAAACACGGAGGACCAAACATTTAAGGCAGGATGACTAAATACCTACTAGGGCGGTTCGAAAAAAAATCGATTTTTTTTTCATTTCTGATTCGCGTTTCCTCTCAAAAGTTATAGTTTAGTGTCTTCAATTGGGGAGGTGAGGAGGATCTAAGTAGACATCTTCAGTTTGCGCATAAGGCACTGAAAAAAATGTTAAAAATAGAAACTTTCAGAAAACAATTAAATTAGTTTTTTTCCCATTTTTTCATAATGCAATAGTCTTAGATTGGGTTTAAAATTTCAGGAGATTTTAGCCCAATTAAAAACATATATGTTTTAAATTGGGCAAAAATCTCCTGAAATTTTAAACCCAATCTAAGGCTATTGTGTTATGAACAAATGGAAAAATCTAATCTTATTATTTTCTGAAAATTTCTATTTTTATTTTATTAGGTTCAAATTACGCTATACAATCTATGGCTGTTGCCTTACAAAAATACAAAAAAACTATTTTTTATTTTTTGAAAAATTCAACTTTTAGCATATTTTTTTTAATAAGCAATCACATTGCTTATTGTTCTGACTTAACGGTTTTGATGTTCCTATGATTTTTATTTCCCCCCCCCCGCCTCCCTCTGCAGCACCACCGTCGACCGGCCTCACGATGCTGCTCCTCCAGAGAAAACAGTATCCAGGGCGGTCATTCCAAGCTCGTCAGCTGGCGAGATCGAGATTCTCGCTCACGTGATTGGTTGTGACGTAGAAATGTTGCAAAGTTGTATTCTAATTTACTCGAACCTAGCCGCAAGCTAAGTTCGAGTAGATTAGAATACTACTTCGCTACATTCCCACATCACAACCGATCACGTGAGCGAAAATCTCGATCTCGCAAGCTGACGAGCTTGGAATGACCGCCCTGGGGTAAATTCACCGAAATGTAGACCCTCGTTTTGCGAGGGTTTATTTTACGCGGTTTCCATTGTACGCGGTTTAAGATTTGTCACCTTAATTTTATTTTACGCTGATGAGTTTCGGTTTTACGCGAATGCGGCGATGCATACAGATAATTTTTTTCCCCTCTTTAAAAATCCAAACCCCTAAAGATTTCAGATTACACTCAATAAACTGCATTTTGGCGTGCTAATAATCGAGCTTGGGCCACTGGACACATTTTATGCGATTGGTTCCAGAGCTCTTTCCAGAAGTAAAGTTATTAAACTCACGCAGTTCAGCACTGGAAGAAGAGCTTTTAGGAGTGACGAAAGAGTCCAAAACCAACGAAGATTCCGACGCGGGTGACACACAACCAAAAATGTTCACATTGAAAATTTTGAGCCATTTCTAGACAATAGAAATGATCTTTCTGATTTGTTAGTGAAGGAAGATTCTGATATGAAAATGACGCAAGTGATCATGAATGCGTCAATGCTCTGAAAAGAACTACAATAATTTGAATTCTAGGTGTCAAAATTCAAATTAATTTTTAAATTTTATTTTTCCCTCAAGAGTGTTCGGACCCCAACTAAAATGACTTGCCGAACCCTGCATGGACGGTTTCGGACCTTCCGAGCTGGAATGGCGTAAGCGCTCGTCCTTCACCGTCACCTTCACCCATCCAGCTCCCAGTAGTGTCTGATCTCCCGGCCAGGGCGTTACGCGTTTGGCCGGTCATCTTTCACAAGCACGGCCGAGGCTAGATCCGCGCCGATAGCATTTGAATATTCATGACCGATTCCCGTTCCGTCCGCTCGCAACAAACGCAAGCTTTCGCTTTTTTTTTTTGCTGACTTAAACTGTAGTACGTTACAAGAGCGGTTATGAGCTATCAGCTGGGGTGGTAGCAGTCCACACACTCGGTAGATTTTCGCATTAAAACTGTTTTTAACCAGGAGTGCCCACTGGGGGAGATATGGCACAAGCTGCGCTATCAAAAAAAAGAAAAAAAAATGGGGGGGGGGGTGAATTTTTTTACTTTAAATTTATAAATTTTAAATTTCAATTATTTATTTTACTTTATTATGTTTATATTTTATTTATTTTTGTGAGTGTGTATGTCTGTCATTGGTATAGCACAAAAGTTTTCAAATAAAATTTAAAAAAAAATAGAAATATTTTTAAAAAAATTAAAAAATTTAATATAAATAAAAAAGTTAAAATATAAATAAGGGAAAGAAGTTTGGAAAAAAGGGGGTGGGAGAAATTTGTACCCTTGAACTGGGGAGGGGGGCACCCCCTTTTTTAACCATTCTGAGCCAAAGGCTTGGTTACTGGTTTGGAGCATATAGCTATGTATTTATAGGGGGCTCGTTGTCTATCACAGAACTAAGTTCAACGTTCGGCGCGTGATTTTTTTTATTCTTAGGGGTCCACTCGCAATAGGGAAGTTTTCGATTTTTCAATTTTATTTTTATATGAAAGAGTAACATGTATGAACATCATAAGTGAAAAAATTTTTGCGATACGATAAGTAGTTTTGTTTAAATTAATTTTAAAAGTTCAAGCGCCTGTGACGTCAGATGGCATAGGAAGTGACGTCCGATAGGAGAGAAACGCGAGCGAACCGGTTCCCATGTCATGGGAGAAATCGAAGAACGTGCATTCGACTTCGAAGATGAAACGTAAAAGGCTTATCTCCTCGCGTTTCTGGAACATTAAACCTCTCATCCTCTCGGAAATATTCGAATATCACCATTAATATTATTTGAGGAAGATTATTTAGATTGTGCTTTAACGAATCCGGCCTCCATAGTGTGTTCAAAAGGATTATTGAATTTCTAAAAAATAAAAATATCAACGCGCTCAAAATGTCCCTAGCGAAAACAAGGGATCTTCGGCGGAAGGCTGCCCATTCGCGCCCTGTGACGTAGGCTCGTGACGTTTCAGAAGAGCGCACTTTTGCGCGTGGATTTTTAAAAATTCATTAAAAATCAACCACGGTGTTTTAAAATTCGGCGATGGTGAATTTTTTAGTTTTGAGGGTCAATTAACAATATGCAATAGCCAAAATATGAACATTTAATAGGTTGCAACTTCCCTATTGCAACATGGTAAATCCGGCAGTCATGAGCAGTTCAGCCCTGTGTCATTCCTGTTACGAGCAGATTTTACGTCTCTGTATGTGTGTATGGGGGGGGGGGATTGGACTGGTCATTTAGGAACTTACACGCATTCAGGTCGTCATTAGGGACGACAGGAGGGCCTCCTGTCCTCCCTAATGACGACCTGGATGCGTGTAAGTTAGGAGGGAGCAATAAGTTGCTTTGATTTTCTCCGTTGCTCCGTCGGAAAAAATTCGAAATGCACTAATGCAGACTGTAGGTTTGTATTCTACCATGAGTGATGTTCCCATCAATTTTTCTGAGGGTATACACCCAGTAATCCATTGCGCACAACATGTTTATGTGATCATATACATGTCATAATATGGAAATTTTTGGAGCTTGAGGGTATAGGCTATATGTCTAAAAAATGTTTGAAAGTATACGGGAGTATACCCTATGGGAACACCCCTGTCTACCATGACATGATTCGCTACATGCAGTGCTGTAGTTGGGGGGAGGGGGGAGGGGGGAAGTCGACCCCCAAATATTTGATTTTTTTTAAATCAAAATAATGCCATTGTAATGCAAATTAGTTTCAAAATACATTTTCTTTTTGCTTGCCCCCCCCCCCCGGCTCACACAGTATTTTTTCCAGCTGCAGCTCTGGCTACATGGAAAAAAAACGAGCTGATGTGTGCATCACATGACTTCCTTTTACGTCAATTTAATGTTATTTCCCCATTATTGCAATTTTAATTTAATTCAAGAGTTAACTCTCTAAATATCACCAACAATGGCCACATTAAAACCAGATTAATAAAAAAAATTTAAAAAAAAAATCGCCTAATTTGTGGCGAATTTGGCGACAAAACTTGGCGACCAAAAGACTGGCGAGAAATCGCCAAGTGTCCGTCAAATCATAACACCACTTGAGTTTGTATCGAAATTAACAATGAATTCCCCTTAAAAAGGTGCAAAAGACCCCTTTAGAAACACTCGAATGCAACCAAAGGGAGAGGTGCACAACTAGACCCCACTGGGAGTCTACGTACCAAATTTCAACTTTCTAGGGCATACCGTTCTTGAGTTATGCGACATACATACGTACATACAGACGTCACCAGAAAACTCATAGTAATTAACTCGGGAAACTTCAAAATGGATATTTCGGGCGTCTATACGTTCTTAGGTACATATGTACGTGTGGTCGGGTCGGGGAAAGAAACAAAAAAAAAACTCAACATTCATTTGGGGGTGAGCAAAATGGAAATTAAGGCCGATTTTTGAGTGAAAATTTTTTCGCGGATACAATACTTCCTTTTTTGTAAAAGGAAGTAAAAAAGGTTCTTGGGGAGGGTTAGCACCAACATCATTTATAAACTATGCCTACGGAGAAGGAAAAAAAATTGGGACCCATGATCAAACAATTCTTTCGACTCTGCAAACAATACTACCGCTGATCCTACTCTTTTGAAGGATCAATATTTTGAAATGCAGTCAACATACAGCTCCGTGCGACGAAGAAAACATGAAATTCTAGACAACTCGTTCGACGTACTTCGATAAACATCTTTTACGACGTTCGCCGTTTTCTTCAATCTGCATACAAAGAGGAACGATGAATCAACGACTAGATCGCGTTTCCGCAGATTCAACAAGAGGTGAAAAAGTGCCCAGAGAGCAAGAAAATGTTCTCGACGAGTGCTTTTTCGGTGAGCTTTAACAAGTTTGCGTGAGAAATATTTATCAAGCAGTTTTCTACTCTACTTTACCCTTCAAGGACCATGGGACAAATGTTCCTCTAAGTTCAAAATTCGTTTTATAAATATTCGATTACTATCATCCTACATTTACTAGACAATGATCGAGTAATGCGCCAGTTGCAACAATAAAACTCGCGCCACGGCATGATCATTCGATAATAGTCCGGTCAATTTAGACAATGGAAATAACAAAAATTCCGGGAAAGCTAAATTTTTGTAGAGACCTTGGGTTTAGCATTACAAATAAAGTGCCAAAAGTCCCGTCGATCCCATGTGCGCTAAAAAAGTTATTTGGGGTCAAAGGTCAAAATTTTAGGTTTTTTGGATTTTTCTCAAAAACGATAAGTTTTATCGAAAAGTACCTCAGACCAAAGTTGTAGATCTCAAAATTCTCTATAAAAATGGTCCTTATGATTTTTATCTCCAAGACCAAAACATTTCCCAGATATTGCGTACTCTCAAAAGACAGCCAGTCACTTACAGACTCCCCTCTACTCGCATGGCCTTGAATAACATCTGGCTATTCTAGTCCGTGTGGCGTCGTTCACATACCCAGGGGTGTCCAACATACTAAGGGCATGGGCACACCCCTCAATATCGCGGAGCCCCCCCTCAAAAGCAAGAGCGCCCCTCCAAAAACTGAGAAAAATACCCCTCAAAACAATCCCCCTAAAAATTTCGATGGCGCAGTCTGGGCCATGACCCCTTCTAGGTGGGCAGACGTACATGCTTCTTTTAGAGTTAAACGTGCAATTCGAGTGAATTAACGTATTTATTACAAGCGTCTACTTGTTTGTGCTGATCAATATTTAAGAAAAATGTCACAATTTAGCTTTATTTGCAACTAACTTTTGACTGAAGGTGAAACTGATGTGCTGGGCAGTCGTGAATGCCAACTTTAATCGATGCAAGAGTCGGGAGAAGTTATAAGAATGCTGATTATTTAAGAAGTCAAAAGTCCGTTACAATTCGCGTGGATTGCAGAAAATCATACATCCGGAAAAGTTCAATTTCTGCAGCAACGTGAGGATTAATTCCAAGGCCAAATACTTCAAAAGTAAGTCCTCCTCGTACTGTAGCGCGATTAAGTGAATTTGAATCCAACTTTTGTTTTCAAAAACACTGCTTATTTTGTGGCTGTGAAGCGGAAGAGCAGGCTGAGAAGAAGAAAGCGCAGAATTATCGCAGAAATATTCATAAAGCAGCGACTAAATCATACTCAACATCAAAACGTGCAGGGCAGCTTTTGAAACACCTCCGAACGATCTTTAGCTAATTTTAAAAGGGATTCTTTGAATGCAAGTGTAGAAAATTTAAGAATTTTTCTGCGATAATTCTGCGTTTTGTTCTTCTCAGCCTCTTAATCCGCTTCTTCGCAACAGAATAAGCAGTGTTTTTTACAACAAAAGCTGGATTCATATTCACTTAATACCGCTCTAGTACGAGGTGGACTTACTTTTGAAGTACTGGATATGTTCATTAGAGTGGATTGAAAAAAATCAAAATCTGATAAACGCTAAGTAAAAACCCGGAAAAGTTGCCTTTTGTAGAGATATTTGGTTATGCAAAAGGATTTCGACCGCAAAAAATATCTTGAGGTGTCGCTCCGCCTTGAAGTTGATTATAAATGCATAAAAACTGGAAAAAGTTACAATAATTTCATCAAGTATCAAAATTTGATAAATTTGATGTTATCGCTCTTAAGAGCAGGCTTTTTGTGTAGATTACACATTGCATAAGATCATTTTAATAATAAACTGTATTTTAAAGTTCTACACATGCGTTGAATCTTGAATTTGACCAATATAGTGTCATAATAGATTAATACAGTGTTGCTCCGTACCTAGAGAAAAAACATTAGAAGTTATGATTTGTAAAAGTTTGCTTTCATATTAATTAATTCTTACATAGATACGGAAAAAAAAGAGCAATAAAAGCATTTCTTATCTAGTAAAAAAAAATGTTAATTCTCCACTTAGCCCATAACTTTGGCTCAAAATGTCAAATTTACCTATGATAGAGAACAAAGGTTAAGTATAAAAATTTTAAAATATAAATGTGGCTTGCAACAGCCCACATAAGTCACCCTTTAAAACAAAAGACGTTGCTAAAGAAACTTTAATGGGTTTTGAGCCCTCAAACTGTAACCACATTGATTACAATAACACATAAGTTTGGCGTGCGAGTTGAACTATTTTGCTTCTCATAATTTTCAGTCTTGATTGAAATTGTGGCTTGATGGTATTGTGGCTTAATATTTCTAGATTCTAATCTGAATCGAATAAATCCATCCCTTTTGATTAGACAACAAACTGTACCTAACACTTCTTTCTCTTATTTTACCTATCGTCTCGCTGCCGCTGCTTTAATATGACAAGTGAGGTTTTGAAAGCCATACTACTCAGTAGGTAAGCCATCAAGCAATTTCTTTCAAAGTTTTATCGAAAGTCCCCTTTTTGAAAGAGGGAACTGCCGAGTTTTACCAGTTCTGCTTATCAATGAGCTCATACTATTCTCTCAGCTTCAAAATTGAAATCTCTAATTATAAATGTTCTTTGTCCATCTTCGAACTGGTCGTCGTAATCCGTCTCGAAACAAGTTCTCTGATGGTCATCCGCAATATCTAGTGTTATATTTTTTGGATTCTCAAAGTAACCAGTTTGCAGAACAAGAGCTGATGATCCAAACATAATACGATGACAAGTTTGAAGAATTCGATTGTACAGCGAAAATTCATAATTCCAGATTTCAACTTGAGTTCTTTGATAAGCAGAAGTGGGAAAACTCGGATCATCTTCTTAAAAAAGGAATATCAGATAAAACTTTAAAAGAAATGGTGCTTGATTGCGTAACTATTGAATTATATGATTTCCAATACCTCACGTTATACTAAAGCAGTGAGACGACGCGCAAAATTAGATGAAGAAGCGTCAATCACAGTTTGTTGTCTAACCAAGAGAGATGGATTTTAGAATCTAGAAATCTTAACTACAATGTATCACTAAGGCCAAACACTCTCAGGAGTCAAGATAATAATGCGACTCGCCAGCCAAACTATGTTTTATTGAATGGAATGTGATTACAGTTTGAGAGCTCAAAAAACATTTAAAGGGGGGGGGGGGGGGTGTTTAGAGGGGCATTTTTCTCAGTTTTTGGAGAAGGCTCTTGTTTTTGAGGGCAGCTCCACGATATTGAGGGGTGCGCCCATGCCCTTAGTGGGTTGGGCACCTCCGGGTACGTGAACGATGCCATACGGATTAGAATAGCCAGATGTTATTCAAGGCCATGCGAGTAGAAGGGATTCTGTAAGTGACTGGCTGTCTTTTGAGAGTACGCAATATCTGGGAAATGGTTTGGTCTTGAAGATAAAAATCATAAGGACCATTTTTATAGAGAATTTTGAGATCTACAACTTTGGTCTGAGGTACTTTTCGATAAAACTTACCGTTTTTGAAAAAAATCCAAAAAACCTAAAATTTTGACCTTTGACCCCGAATAACTTTTTTAGCACACATGGGATCGACGGGGACTTTTGGGACTTTATTTGTAATGCTAAACCCAAGGTCTCTACAAAAATGTAGCTTTCCCGGAATTTTTGTTATTTGATCACTATTTTTATGTCTAAATTGACCGGGCTATAATGTGCTTTGGTAATGTTTAACATGGAGGAAAAGGTTTTATTGTGACGAGGCTGAACTCGATCCGGTCACTTAACTGTTTTACTGATAAGACTGTCATTTCAGGGGAATGAAGAAACGAAAGAGTGGTCAACAATGGACGCTACCTACTGGAGTTTAGGGTTCATCCACTGGAGTGAGGGTTACAATGTCAACTATCAAAGTATCACCAAACAGGCAATGGCTCCGTTCAAATGCAGAAGCAATTTTTACCCGTCATAACGCAACGGGCGACTTTCAAGTTAATTTATAAATTACATTTTCTCCATGTTGAGGTATCAGAACCTTAATACAGCAAAAAAATATTACATCGGTTGAAAATACTGTGCTACCGCTGAGTTATGATGATAAACTCAGTCGCTTTAGTAGCCTGTAGTATGAAAAAGTCTCCAAAATAGTTGTCAAATGTAGAAAATAGTTCCTAAAATAGCCTAACAATTAAAAAAATTAATTTGAATTTTGACATCTTGAATTCAAATTATGTTTTTCGCAATCACGAGTGTGTGTATGTAGGCGTGTGTGTTTGTGTGTATGTAGGCGTGTGTGTTTGTGTGTACGGATTATGTGTATGTGTGTTTGTGTCTGAGCTGCCATAAGTGTGTGGGTAGTTGTGTGTATGAATGTGTGTGGGGGGGGGTATGTGTATGTGTGTGTAGGCATATGTGTTTGTGTCTGTGTGCAAGCATGAATGTGTGGGTAGTTGTGTGTATGTGTGTGTGTGTATGTTTTTGTGTGTGTGTGTGTTTTTGTGTGTGTATGTGTAGGTGTCTGTGTGTATGTGTGTTTGTGCGTGCGTGCGTGTAGATGTGTATGGTATGCGCGTGTGTGTAGGACATGGATGCAACCTGGAGACGGCTTTCGCTAGAGGGGCAGCATCGTGAGGAGCCGGTCGACAGTATGGTGCGGAGGGTGGCGGTGGGAAAAATCAAAGGACCTCAAAAAAAGTCAAATGAGAACCATAAGCAATCGTGATTGCTCAAAAAAATAGCATATGTATCGCATTAATGTAAATTTTAGAGGAATGTTCCCGAAAACAAACAGGGGGGGAAGGGGGGGGGGACTGAAAGAAACCGTTTTCCAGATTTAAGTCTAGCCCTTTTAAAAGAGCAATAAAGAAATAAGTACTAACCAATATTAAATCTAGTATGATTTTTGCTACGAATTACTATATTCTCTATTTGAGAGTATTCAATTTTTCCACCAAAAACTGTCCAAAAGCAAGTTTATAAGTATAAAAGTGTCATAATAATAACCATAACGAGCCAATTAAATAATATTGCATGAGTGGCAACAAATGTAGAGGAAGTTCGGAAAATAGCGAGTTAAACACATATAAAGTGTATGTTAAATAAAGTGCATTACTTTTTATAATTAAGTGCATTTACTAATATTCATTCAAGATTTTCAAACTCGTTGCCATAAAAATGCATTTTAACTTCATATTTTTCAAAAACTTGCGATTTCACTTTGGGTGTCCCCCTCCCCCAGACGGTGACACCCCGGGGAGAACCGCTCCCCCCCCCCGTAGCGACGCTACTGTCTACTCGATTTCGATTAAAATGAGCTTGGTGGAAATACTGCTTGCAAACTGCAACCGTCAGGGGTGATAAAACAATTAGAAATGTACTACCTTTGCGTCCATAGCAAACTAGGAGAAACGTAATAACGCAAAAAAAAATGGCTAGTAAGCTACTTTTCACCGATTATAACCAATGTTTATAACACAAACAGTTTCATTGTTTACAATAATTGAAACTAGCTGAACGCGCACAGAACATCAGCACTCTACCTTCTCATCGGCATTTTATATCATGGGATTATTTTGTAAACTCAATACACAATGTCAGAAATAAAATCTTCTCTGGCTTAGACTAGACTATTTTGAGCTTTCAAAGCCGATCTGTTTCGTTTCTAATCAGGGTTGGGTTTTTTGCAGGGACAGTGGAAAAAACCATGGCAAAAATGGAAAAAACCGGCAAAAATGAAAAAAACGGCAAAAACCTAATGGCAAATGAAGTAGCATTATATTGTGTTAATTAAGAAATAGTGACAATATAATATAAATAATGCACTTTAATATTTTAGTTATGTCTCTCCATGTTACTTCTAATTTATAAGGTGAAAAATAAATAAAAAACAAATGTCGGGATTGCAAAACTTAAGATTTTAAATGTTTGCTAAAACAGTTTTTTCAGAATGAGCCAATTCCTTCAATGCTAAAACAAAGAATGTTTGCTTAAGCTTAGTAAATTAATTAAAAAAAATTGAATTCTAATTATATATATATATACATACATATATTTAATTAATCACTTTTTTTTTATCCCACTAAGATTTTTAAGTTAACTAATAACAGAATATTTACTTGAATATAGAAAAATATTAACTTTTCCTCACTAAAGAAATAATGCATTTTTTCTCACTGACTGGGAAAATGGATAGCCAAGAGAAGAATTTAAAAAGAAGAAAAAGATGATCAATATGTGCATTCTATATTCACTCTACTTTTTAGTGATACTAGCTCACTCTACAGAAAATGGCAAAGCCTTTTATCAAAATCTTTTCATGCTTTTACTTTTATATAAAAGGAAAAAAAAAAACTGTTCGTAAGTTGTTAACACAAAATCTATTTTTGCCACTTAGGCAAAAACTGGAAAAAACCTATTTTTGCCGGGCGGTAAAAACCGTGTTTTTTTCCGCCTCCGGCAAAAACTTGCCAACCCTGTTTCTAATTGCAGTAAATCAATGGCGTACCTAGCATAGGTGACACCCGTGGCGGTAATTTGTGGTGTCCCCCCCCCCCACACACATCAAAACCAAGCAAAAAAAGATTTTAATATGCTATGTAAGCGTCAAATTCATAAAACGTTCAGTCTAAGTACTGACTATATAAATCAAATTCTGAGTATAGTATTCACTCCATGATATAAGGTGGAAGTAAAAGGGCGTTCCGGAGGGGGGTTCCCGTTGAAAATTTTTCGAATTTGTAGTCTTAAAATTCATTTGAGCTTCAGATTTTTCAGAAACTTGCGATTCCACTTTGGGTGTCACCCGGGACGGACCCTCCCCCCCCCCCCCCCCGTAGCGACGCCACTGAGTAAACCCTCATTTATCCGGACCCTATTAAATCGGACGCCGTTTAATCCGGACTGCCATTAAGATGGTTTTACTGTAAATGAAGGAGATTTAGCCCAATGTATTTTTGTGGGCCTGAAAAATAACGTATGTACAATGCAAATACTATAGTTATTTTTCTCTTAAGCAGATTTATATAATTTCATTCTCTTGAATTCAAAATACAATTTTTACTGAAACAGCAGTTTGTTCATGTACTTCGGCTCTCAAGTTTAGTTTATTTTGCTTAATCCGTCCTTTCATTAATTCGGACGACTAGGATGCCCCATTAGGTTTTACGACTTGAATATAGTGTTAATCCTTCTGTTGTTTTTTCTGGCCTTTGTTTTGTCATACATGTGTTTTCTGTTCTCTAAAATTGCTTCTCAGTTTATTCTTCCGAATAACTTTTTCAAAATTTAAAACTTCGTTCTTATGTTTATTACGGAAATTCCTTTCTAAATTTCAGAAGTTTTATATCCTTTTATAGTTCAAGTACTTTCACACTTTTGGAATTTGGTAAAACTTCTAAACTATAATCGAGGTAAAAATCGAGCCAAGGAAAAATTAACCTCTTTTTCGAGGCCACGAATCTAGTGTTTTATATTTATAGGGAGATTGATAGGAGAATGTATTGCTGCACACAACAGACAAACTGAGAACGTTTCAAGAATTAAATAATTAACGTATTCAGTAAAAATCAACAAAATTATTCCCGTATTTGAGTTTTTCAGATATTATCCAGAATACCAAAAAAAAAAAAAAACATTTGTTTCATTTAAATCCGCATTATAAGTAGTCAAATTTAAAGGACTGCAGAAAAAAAAGTAGGACAACTTTTCCGTTTTTTTTCCTCTAACGACTTGTTAAAATAACGGAAATCTGTCTATAGACGAAAAACTTTTAAATTTATCCTATAGAAATCTTATTACCACTTTTAAACATACATACATATTTTATATTCCATTCAAAGGGGCACAAAATTTGCATAATTATGATCATACAACAAATATAAATTCAAATAGACAATTTGTACATTTTATTTTTCAGTGAAACAACATTCGCATACGTTACTAAGAGCTTCATAACTTGAGCAGACTTAAAAGTTTTTTAGTCGAGAATTTCTGTTGCTCACATAATTAAGTCTTTTTCGACTTCTCGGCAGCAATTTAGAATGGGGTGGTTTCCTTCAGTCAAAAGTACTACTTTTAGTCATTGAAATGGATAGAATGAGCAAAAAAAAAAAAAAAAAAACATGAGCCCAGAAAATACTTTCATTTTCCCAGCAGTTTTTTTTTCTTTTAATTTTTTTAAATTTTCGATTTTTCAAACAAGGCGTGGTCTTTATAACGTCACAAATGATGCTTTTCTACTACGTTTCCACGTTATGATAATCAAACAGCGAATTAAAATTGCACTCTACGCTTGCTATCAACCGTGTCGTTGCCAATACACGTGAGCAAAGATGCGAATTAAATATTTAGTTCTGTGAGTGTCAACACATAATATCATTTCATCATTTGTGATGTCATCTCCAAGAAATGTAAACAATGAAAGCTCACCGATTTAAGTATTTTTTTTAAAAATATTAAACTTAAATAAATTATTTAAAAAAAGGTCAGATCCTATGTCTTTAAGCATGCTCTTTCAGAAAAAAAATACTTTTGAAATTTTGGAAACGACCCCATTGTGTATGAATCGCTGCTTTATTTTTTCATGGCATATTTCAATCATAACTCAACCAATCGTAATCCAGATCAACTAAAGCAACGGAATGTGAATCGATTTCAAAAAGACTTTCAAATTAGTTAAATGAAAAAAAGATGGAGTGAATGTGTGCCGAGAGAGTGAATGCGTGACGTATTTGTATCACTCTGAATTAAAGTCGTGACGAACTGTGCTGGAAAAAAGTTTTGCCCATTCAATTTCAAATCCGAATAATGAATTTGAATAAGAAAAGGATGGCATTATGCATACATTTGAAAGTAAACAGATCAATATTTGTGACACACCGCGTGCGTTTTTCGTTTGCAAAAATACGGAAGTGTCCGAAATTAGAAATAGTTGTTAAATACGATGTTTTTATCAATTACAAGTTGGAGCTAATACGTTTCTCTTTCCTCGATATGACGCTGTTTATGAAGTAAGCGCATAATGAATTGAAAATGAATTAATTCTCTGAGCAACAGAAATTCTCTCTCGACTTAAGAAACTTAGTTTTAAGTCTGCTCAAGTTACGAACTCTAATTACCGTTTCACCAATAAGCTCTAAGTAACGTATGCGAATGTTGTTTCTTTACTAATAATAAAGCTGAAAGTCTCTCTGTCCGGAGGATGTCTGGATGTCTGTAGGATGTCTATAGGATGTCTGTGACGCGCATAGCGCCTAAACCGTTCGGCCGATTTTCATGAAATTTGGCACAAAGTTAGTATGTAGCATGGGGGTGTGCACCTCGAAGCGAGTTTTCGAAAATTCGATGTGGTTCTTTTTCTATTCCAATTTTAAGAAAAAAAACTATCATAAATTACGAAATTATCATAACGTGGAACCGTAACATGGGCACAAGCCAATTGGCGAGATACGAAATTATCATAACGTGGAACTGTAACGTCGGCACAAGCCAATGGGTGAGAAAATTCACCATACATTATTTGTAAATATACAAGCGAACCAAAAGACCTTTAATTTTTCTATTACGGGCGAAGCCGTGCGGGTGCCACTAGTAACTGAAAAAAATGAGCAAACTGTCTACTTGAATTTATATTTATTGTATGATCATAATTATTCGAATGTTTATGTGAGCCCCTTTGAAATGAATATAAATATGTATGTATGTTTTAAAGTAGTAGTACGATTTCTATAGGACAAATTTGGAGCTAATACGTTTACATTCCTCGTTATGATGCTGTTTATGAAGTAAGCACTCGACAATAACAAGTAAAAAGAGCATGGGTTATATCAGAATGTGAAGTCATTTTCTGATTAAACCGAGGAATGTTTATGTATTTTTTTAAGAACATTTATTTTTAAATGAGAGGGGAGAGCAATTATATTCACTTTTTGCATCAATATGTTGCAACGGTCTTGATAATCTTGAAACAAGTATACATATTTTATTGCTTTCAAACCAATGTAAAATTAATGCCTCATATCTAGAAAACTGCAAGCCGCTCAATCTATTAAAAATTTACTGCCTCCATGAGTAATTAAAAGTATTTTGATTGATTTGACGGACTATATATATATTTTAAAACAAAAAGTGAGAGACAGAAAACAAAATGTAAGGAATTAATAAATTTTAGAAGAACTGCAATTACTTCGCATTGTAAAAAACGAACTTGAACTTTTTGTGTATATTTTTAAGTCAATGTGAAACTTTAAACAACGTTAAAAGGGAAGCAATTTGCAAAATATATATATATATATATATATATATATATATATATATATATATATATATATATATATATATATATATATAATTGTGGAGTTACGTGATCTAAGGAGATGTGCACTTCTGGTTGTAAAGACATCCGAAAAATGTCTTGTCCGATGTTTATGCATCCATAAGCTCACATCTTTTTGCATTGAAAAAGAGATTCTTTGAAACCCCCAAATACGTGTGTCAAGCCTTTTTTTAATTTAAAATTTCCGTTTTTGAACGGAAACAACAGTGAACATGATTTTATTGAATTTAAAGTTACTCTTTAGAAGGCAAAGAGAGGGGGGGGGTGAATAGAATATGTGTGAAAGAGAAATTTGATTATTTTTGGAAAGGTGGTAAGGAGCAATTTTTAAGGGGAAAAAATAAAATTTTGAAGAATGAGAAAAATGTAGAACACAGATATAAAAACTATTCTCTAAGAAAAAAAAACTATTCCAAACAAGGACAAGAAGACCAGAAGGGGAGAAGGAGGCAGAGAGAATGTTGCCAACTCAAAACATTTCTTGAACCCCGCCTAATCCATGGGTGTTGTCGGGGCAAAAATCTGAACTTAATTTAGCTCAAAGTTTTAAATCAATTTGGAAAAACGAGTTGCTCACCAAAAGACGCCTAAAGTTTGGCATTGCATTGTTTATAAATGTTGAGTCCATTTGCCAGCTAAATTTAACGATGGGTTTACGTGCAATAACAGCGCTAGCGATAAATCGTGTTGAGAAAAATGAGGTCAAAGATTTAAATTTAACATAAACGCAAAATATAGAACCATAAATTTTAAAATGCAAGACAACCAGTTTTGTTGAAAATGATCAGTTGAAACAGCAGTACTTAAGGGCACAGTCAACTGAAACTTCTTTTGGGTTGAGAGTGAGGGGTGTCATAAGAGTCCTTACATGCTACATGTATATAATAGGGGTGCCTATTCCCCCCCCCCAAGAGAAATGACAACCTCACTCAATCAGTAAAATCCTAAAAGAAAAAACCCCTCCCCAAAAAATTTGAATGGCGTGGGCTGCGTCATGACCCCCCCCCCCCCACACCACCGGCCCATGAGCACTTCTGCATGTATACTACCTTACTAGGATTGGCAATGTGCTTAAACTAAGGATTCTGGGCACTCCAGAAACCATGGTTTAAGGTCGGGAGTTAGGTTTTAAATTTGGAGGTGATTGATCCACAAAATTCCTCGTCGCTGAGCCCCAGCTTAAGGGAGACCTATAGTTATCGCGATCAAGGGATGAATCGTTATGTACTGTATGATTGATTTCACATAGGTTTTGGACATAGGACCAAATCATGGAATAGTGGGTAATCTATTCTTCAGTAGTTTCACAAAAAAAAGCATGAAAAGTTATTGTTCTAACCATGTTAAAAATAATTCAAAAATAATTTTTTTGATAAGAGTAGGGAAAAAAATCTATTGCTACGATACAGTCCCGAGAACTCGGCATTCGATAACCTAGCTATCGAATCCACAAAACTCGGCGACACTTCGATGTCTGCGGATTCCCAATTACCCATCATATTCAAACTCGGCCAATTTTAGTTTCACATTAGGCAAATTTTTCGGAACTGTATTTCAAATGGAAATTATCATTGCAGAAGAATAATAAATGACAGATGTTGCTAAAAAAAAAAGAAAAAAAAAATCACCATCACTTAAAAGGTTCAAAACAGTGAACAAATTTTTGGTTTCAGCTTCAGTACGGATTTGCACAATGCTGTAAAGGAATAAGATAGCATTTACGAATTATTTTAAGGTCCCTTAATTAGAGGAAAACCTCTTTGCATCTTTTCGCTAAGAAAACTTCACTTCTGAAAATAAGTTAACACCCGTGGAGAAACTTTCTGAAACGACTGGCATTGAATTTTAAAATAGAGACACTTTCTTAGAAAACTTTGAAAAACACTTTTAACGACCCATGCTCATTAAAACTATTTCGGTTCCTTTTGAACTTGTGAAAAAATCTCTGAGCAGTCATTCGCCAGCAGCTTATTAATTGAACTCTGGTTACTCGATAAGCTGAAGTCACTGGTTTCGTAAGTACAAAATACATTAAAAAATATCAAGACTTCTGAGAATATTAGCAACTTGATAGACGCTAGTTAATTTTCTTTGGGATTGCTTTGAATGAATAGTAAAAATAACAAGCTGGTTACAAAATAAAATCTTAGACACAACCACATTAGTATAAACTTTTAAATTAAAACGCTTTTCAATGAAATACAACTGTCACTTGCAGGAGCGTGCACAAGAGGGGGGAGTAGGAGGGACACCTGTTCGCCGGGCCCCGAGTCTGAAGATGCCAAATATTTTTTAAACTA
The DNA here is from genome assembly GCF_026930045.1 of Uloborus diversus. Lineage (NCBI taxonomy): Eukaryota > Metazoa > Arthropoda > Arachnida > Araneae > Uloboridae > Uloborus > Uloborus diversus. The sequence continues at coordinate 11,021,485 of NC_072737.1, forward strand.
GGCGTGAAATACAAGGGTAAACAATGTGGAGGGGGCCCAGAAAAGTCATTTGTGACGGGCCCCAAAATTTCTGTGCACACCCCTGGTCACTTGTGGGAAGATTTTTTTTTTTTTTTTTTTTTGTGGAATGGCCTTATTTCACGCTAGTATGATCCCTGACTGTGGGTGAAAACCAGAAGATAAAAAAAGTTTAAATATTATAATTCTCATTTTTGAACTCGTCCACATCGTAAATTGTCTCGATCAAAAAAAAAAAAAAAAAAAGTCGTAGCAACAAGATTAAAGACACAAGAGTATTAACTTGAAATGAAAAATATTAAAAAAGTGTAATGGGAGCAATGTAAAAGTATTCGCAACTCCAATAAGCTATAGAGGGAGCTGCAGCCACTGTCTAGTGGCCCCCCCGGATGAAAAAGGTAAAACAAATAACATAACTTATAACTTGCTTTGACACTTACTTAATTACAGTAGTTTTTCATCGTGTTTGTGGGAAGCTTTCTTTTCTATTATTCTAAAATTACACTGCATCATAAACTGTCTGAAGCCTGTAATTTACCCCAAAGAAAACACGTGGAATGGAATGTTTTATCTTTTTCTTTAGTATTGTTAATCACCGCAAGGTAGCGTATTCGAGCTTTGGAGTTGCGAATTGTCTTCTGTGAGAACAAAATTAGTATCCAACCAATGGAATAATTTAAGACTTTTACCCGCATTTTGCAAAGATACGACCTGTAGAGAGTCTATTAAAAAAGCTTATATAATATACTTCTCAATGAAATAATCAAGTAAATATTTCTTTAAATTGTCAAAATCAAATGCTAGAAAAATATTTATGCATCAATTTTTCTGTAAACAGACGATTTTATTTTTTAAATGAAATAAGCAGTAATCTTTTGTTACATTTTTCTTAACAGTCGTCTGATGTTAAAAAAAATACATGTTTTGATTTTCTAACTGGCAACAATATTATGGTTTTCAGAATTCTAAAATTTTTTTGAAGAATGCGGTGCTTATATGAAAAGTTAATAAATTGATGTTTAAACGGACTGTTAGCGTTAATCTAAGCTGGAAATGACCAAAAATATAAAACCGTCAACACATGTAATAATGTTCTATTTCTTTAAAACAAAAAATTAATATTTGTGTTGAATTTTAAGAAAAGTATGAAAACGTTCTGCACAGCAAATATACCAGTTGTAATTGGTAAGTAAAAAAAAAGACTAAATGCATATTACTAGTTAACTTTGATTTTTTTTTTTTAATTTACAAGATATTCTATGCATTATAATTGTACTCAAAATGTGCAATTTATAATACTTTATGTTTGAGAAATTAAGAGTATTTTAGAATTTTATTCCATTTGATAAAAGTCAATTACGAGTACAAATTCTCTTGAAAATGTAGAAGAATTATTTTGAAAACCTCATTTTTTAAGGAACTCATTTATTAATTACTGATTTTTTATAATAAGTTGGTAAGTGATGAAATGTAAAATTAAGGATTCATACGGGCACTTACGTATTAAAACTATCTGTCCACAGAAGAATTTCTTTTATTTATTTTTTTTTAATCATTCAGTATGTAAATCCACACAGCATTAACTATCATATCATTTGGGCGATTCTCGAAAAAATGTTCCGTGCGTAAAGTTTTTTTATTTTATTCAAGTAACTATTAATTAAATATGGGATTAACTGTTATGCTTTGATAATATATTTAAACACGTGATATTCCTCAACAGCATTATTTTTGAAGGTTTTAGTTAGCTGGAAAATATTAAAAACTTAGCTTACGCACGGACATTCTTTCGAGAATCGCCTACTTTCAGAATTGGCTTCATTTCTTTACTACGAACACACATTAACATACGAAAAGGAAAGTTTGTGAAAAGAAAATATAATAAGTGAAATAAATTATAGTTAGAATTAATTATTACATACAATACACGGGCTGAGGATTTCGCCAAAAAAATATTAATTGCCATCTCATAAAATATAATATTTATTCTCTAAGCAACGTACCAATAATAAAGCAGAACTATTCTGAATTAGATGCAAAATTTTTTCAAGCCTCATTCAAATCGGGTCATCTTAAGCCGGATACACACGTACAGTTTCACCTGTACAATTAAACCACTACGTGTGGGTATAGTTTAGTCTCAGTTCAACTTAATAGTTCAGTTAAATTTAGAAGAATGATTTTTTTTTTTTAAACTGAAAAGTTCAAATGATCGTTGCATGTGCGAGGGTCCAACTCTTCTCAGTTCAATTGATGACTTTGGAGCAAGAAGGGCCTCACATTTTAAAACCTTTCATGAATCACAATAAGTTTTAAAACTCATTTCTTAAAGATTTTTTCTTCGCATTTAACGCTTTGTTAAAAGTCACCTCTATGAAATCAATACAAATGATATTTTGATAAAACATGTTACTGTGTAATTGATTGCTATGTACTGCAACCAAAGACGGATCCAGAAATGTTTCAAGGGAGGGGCGATTGATTTTTATTTCTTACTTTTTATAATGTAAAATGTATACCGATTGACAAAATTGATCACAAAGGTTTCGGACTTCAATTTCGAAACATTTCCGGGGTAGAGCCCCAAACCTCTCTTCCCAACATCGATAAAACTCGCCTAAACACGCATTTTTTGAACGTTAAATCGAAAAATTATTTGTGGAAAGTCCCTCAAGGGAGGTGCGGTCGCCCCCATCGCCCCTCCCTTGTCCATGACTGTAGCTGTCCTGTTCTTGCTCCAGTAAATACAAAAATCCAAATGAATTTTAGATTTTTAACAATAGTTCAAGTATTTGGTTCTAAGCAATAAACAATGCGAGTCTTGTAAACTGAAAAACACCTTAGTTTCAAAATAACAGTTATTGACAGGGCTGCAGAGTCTGCGGGAAAATGATCGACTATGGCTCCTACTGAGGGAATTTTAGAGCCCTCGAACAGGACTCTTACCTCAAAATCAGTCCGACTCTGACTCCACAAGCACAGGCAGAGCTGCGGACTTTGAGAAAATGACTGACTCAGACTCTTGAAATTTTAAACCTTCCACTCCGGACTCCTTTGCTACAAATTTGACACGACTCTGACTCCACAGTCCTGGTTTTTGAGGTGCTGTAGAAGCCCTAAGTACACAGAAGGTGTTTCTATAGCAGCAGTTCCAACCTGGGGGTAATTACCCTCGAAGGGATAAAATGGAATTTTCTGAGGGGAAAAGGTAAGAGCAAGAATTGGGTCACCGTACTGTCACAAAACAAAAGCATATGTGCATGAAATCGTTCTTTACTATCTAATCCAAAAGGCGCCTGCTTAAAAAAATATAAATAAAAATTTAAAAAATAGTGAATCACAAAATTTCAGTTTTCTTTCTTTATTAATAATAAAGCTCAAAGTCTCTTTGTCAGGATGTCTGGATCTCGATGACGCGCATAGCGCCTAGACCGTCCGGCCGATTTTCATGAAATTTGGCGCAAAGTTAGTTTGTAGCAGGGGGGTGTGCACCTAGAAGCGATTTTTCGAAAATTCGATTTTGTTCTTTTTTTACTCCAATTTTAAGTACATTTTCCCGAGCAAAATTATTATAAGATGGACGAGTAAATTATCAATCATCAGTTATCATAACGTGGAACCGTAACATGGGAAAGCCAGTTGGCGAGAAATGCAGCATACATTATTTGTAAATATACAGGCGAACCAAAAGACGTTTTAAGTTTCTACTACGAGCAAAGCCGTGCGAGTACCACCAGTTAGGTAATAAACTGAGCACAACTTACAATGTGCATTGTGCAAAACTGCACCAAATGTTAAACATTTTTTAAAATAAGCAACCTCAACCGTTTCATTGACTACTTTCTTAATTTACTAACAAATTGTTGAAGTGCAGGTGCTTCTTTGAATGATTAAAATTTATAAAAATAATTATTTTTTGGGAAAAATGCAATAGCTAATTTGTTCTATTAAATACACTTTTTGGAGTGATATGTCACCCATTGAGAAGAGATGAAATGGAGGGAGTGAAGACTTTCGTGAAACAAAGATCCCAAATCACGTGACAGATTTTAAAGCAAAGCACCGTGGAAGAAATCAGGTTTCTTTCGCTAGTTTTACTAATTCCTGCTTTAAGATGTTCCCCATTGTGTGGTTAATAGCCCAAAAGAGGTTGGGAACCGCTGCTTTATAGTGTACATTTTCAACGGACAGATTTAATTTTATTTAGCACTAGTGGTACCCGCACGACTTTGCCCGTAGCAGAAAATTAAAAGGTCTTTTGGTTCGCCTGTATATTTACAATTAATGTATGGAGAATTTTCTCGCCAATTGGCTTGTGCCCATGTTACGGTTCCACGTTATGATAATTCCGTAATTTACTCGTACATCTTATGATAATTTTGTTCGGGAAAATGCTCTTAAAATTGGAATAGAAAAAGAACCACATCGAATTTTTGAAACATCGCTTCGAGGTGCACACCTCCATGCTACAAACTAATTTTGTGCAAAATGTCATGAAAATCGACCGAACGGTCTAGGCGCTATGCCTGTCACAGAGATCCTGACAGACAGAGAAGAGATCCGGACAGAGAGATTTTCAGCTTTATTATTAGTAAAGAAGATTGAATATTTACACTGTCCGAACTGCACTCGGGTTGCACCCGGGAGGGGGTTTAAATCAAACTATCTCCAAGAGATTTGTCCACACGAGATTGAACTCGTAACCGAAAATCGCTTACCCAGTAGTCGAGACGCAAGGCTGATAATGCTGTCAAATCCGACAGCCCTTTCGAAACGCCTTACAAAACGAGGACGCATTCTTCAGCGAAAGTTATTTTCTTACAAAATCGTCTTACGCCTTCCACGAACGAATAAACGCTCGGATTAAAAAAATAACAAACCGCATTTAGCTGCTATTTTATTTGTTTCGCGACTCATTCCGAATCAATCAGCGATTCCAAATCGCCATTTTTCTTCCAAACAATCAGAAGCGTTACTTTCGTTGCGCGATTATACGGAAATGAGAGGGAGGTTTTTTTTTCATCCTAACAAGATCAAATTTTCGAGGGGAAAAAAAAATTTGGGTCAACTTTTTTTTTGTTAATGAAGCTGTTTATTTCTCCTAAATGCCATTGTGTTCGGAAATGTCATATCTCCGTGGGCGTACTGATGCAAATGCTCGGTCATATGCTCTAGATTTTTTTACTTTTATTTTTAACTTTGTGCTACTAATTTCAGTATTCGTGTTGATTTCAGCAATTACTTGTCGTCGTTAATAGCAAATAATGAAAATTTTCGTTAATGTTGACTGATTTTCCAAATTTCTAACAAGCAGCTATGATACGCATTGTCATTTTGTGAAAACACCTTTGTGTTATTTAAGGTTAAACAAAGCAATTATGATTGACCTTGTTTGACAATATCTTTTCATTAATCTATTAAAACATGAAGAAAATTTCACTCTCATTCACAGCTGTCATAAAAGATTGTTCATGAATCATCGGGGGTACCCACCTGGGGGGGGGGATCGATCATGGCGTAGAATGCGCCATTGAAATGTTTAGGGAGATTGTTTTGAGGGGTATTTGTGTCACTTGGAAGCGTGACACCATTTCTGTTACTCAGAGCCAGAGTGACTAACGTCCAAACGGCATGACCTTGAGGGTCACGGATTTGGTCAAAATTCTAGCTATAGGTCCATTCCCACTAGATATGAGCGCAGGTAAAGCGGTTTGACTGCATAGGACCTAGTTTCTCTGCAACGAGGGCCCAAAGTTGCTAGTTAGGCCCCAGAACTGCAGTGTCGTTTAAATTCGAATTTTAGAATTCGACACTATGTTCGATTTCCCAACACTTTTGGCATCTTTTGTTAGTAAATTTAGTATAAAAGGGAACACGTATTTATTTATGGGCATTATCTAAGTTAGTCGAAACGATCTTGTATTTTTGTTCTTTTGTGTGCAATGTGCAATAAATCAGAGCTTTTTCTCTTCTCCCATTTTTTGCTTATCAATGTGGGATATCTTTGATAGCAGACGATAAATATCCAGTTAAAAAAACTTTTTATTAGCAAACGATAAATACTTTTTACCAGCAGACGATTAATATAAAGCGAAAATAATTAGTCTCATTTGCAAACGATAAATATCCTGTTACTGTTATTTTGGCATTCAAGTTATTGAAATTTAAAGTAGAGTAGCCATTTTGAATTTTTGAGAACCGCTTATTAAAAATTATTCAATGTAATTAATTCAAAGGTAAGCATGCAAACGGCTCATTCTGCAGTACAATAGCAGAAAAAGCGATAAAAATGGTAATTTTAAAGGAAACTCCATTATATTTCTAGGTCCAAATTACTAACTTTGGACCCCCGTTGCAGCCAAACTAGGGCCTATGCAGTCAAACCGCTATACCTGAGCTTATATCTAGTTGGAATTGATCTATATCTAGAATTTTGTCAAAATCCGTGTTTGGTTGCAAGTCCAAAAATAGCGATTTTCCGTTTATTAGTTTATTGTATGTGGATGCCTATCCCGCATCGAGTCATGTGAACGTAATTCTTTTTTTAAAAAATCCTTCTCAATTTTTTTTACCAGAGTTAAATAGCGCGCGTCTCATTCTTCGCATGAGCCAGAAAAACGTTTCTCCTCTCTCCTGTAAAATTATGTGACTTACGTCCTACTGGCTCTGAGGTACAGATTTGTGGACGGCTCCATAATATCATCAATGCCGATGACATAATGGGGTCGTTTCCGAAATTTTAAAAGTATTATTTTCTGAAAGAGCATGCCATGAAACATAGGATTCGACTATTTTTAAATAATTTGACAAAGTTTAGTATTTTGTAACAATTATTTTAATCGGTGCGCAGATTCAATTTCACTTTTTGCGCTTCTGCGCTTGACGTAAGTGATGAAGTGCCATTTGCGTAGATCGCAATATTTAATTCGCTTCTTTACTCATAAGTATTGGCAACGATATAGTTGATAGCAAGCGTAGAGCGCAACGTTTAATTAGCTTCTGGAATATCATAATCTGGAAACGCGGTAGACAGCAAGCATAGTATGCACGCGCCATTCAGTATTCAACGCGCCAGTGGAATACACTCCAAAGTACATCACTTGTGACGTCATAAAGACCACGTCTTGTTTGAGAAATCTGACATTTAAAAAAAATAATCAAATATTAAATGTTTGGAAAATGAAAGTGTTTTCTGGGTTCTTTTTTTTTTTGCTCATTCTGTCTACTTCAGTGACTGAAAGTAGTACTTCTGACTGAAGGAAACAACCCCATTTAAAGACAGAAATTTTAAGTTTATGTTTTATTAATAAATCCGTAAATCTGCTAATCTAAATAAATGATAAGTTAACTTAGCCATATATTTATCACCCAAAGCAATTACAATAAATAATCATTATTGATGAAAGCTAGAGGAAATCGATAGAGTTCTAAAAATGAATGATTAAAATATTAAATGGAATTTTTCGAAAGTTGCATGAATAGGAAAAAAATAACATTTTTAAGGATTCCGGACTTAGAAAAATGAAAGATGCTTCGTCGTAAAGCATAACTGATAACAATGAATGTATTATGCAATAAGTGACATTTATATGAAGATCTAATCTACCGTCACACCGTTGAACTTTTCTTTATTTAGCTCGCTGGCTGGAGGAGTGTCCCTTTCCGTTCTAAAACGCAAGTGTCACTTCGAAATTGTCGAGAAAGGACAGGAAGTTTTTAAAAAGGTGCTATTTGGAGGTTTTTGCGAAAAGGAATATTCCTTTTCTCAAAATTTCAGAGCAATTGATTCATTTCTGATGAGAAAGTTTTTTTTCTATGAAAGTCCATTATTTTGTGTGGCTGTTATAGGGGCCATTCATTAATTACGTAAGGGAGGGGGAAGGGGGATGGAAAAATCTACATGCCCTCACTTTGGAGGGGGGGGGGTCAAACTCATTCTTACGTAATATTTTTCTGGCTGATATTTTATATTAGAAATCACGTGGTGAAGTGGTTTGGCAGGGATCATATTTCATTTGTGTCTGAAAGGTAAAAAACGTATTAGGACGCGCTGTTTTTTTAATTTTTTCACAAAGAATAAACAGCGTAATCTTTACTAATAATAAAGCTGAAAGTCTATCTGGATCTCTGTGACGCGTACAGCGCCTAGACCGTTTGGCCGATTTTCATGAAGTTTTGTTTGAAGTTAGTTGTCATTGAAGTTAGTTTGTAGCTTGGAGGTGTGCACCTCGAAGCGATTTTTCGAAAATTCGATGTGGTTCGTTTTCTATTCTAATTTTAAGAACAAAAATCATAAGATGTACGAGTAAATTTGCGGAATTATCATAAAGTGGAACCGTAACATGGGTACAAGCCAATTGGCGAGAAAATTCATCATACATTATTGTAAGTATACAGGCGAACTAAAAGACCTTTTAATTTTTCTATTACGGACAAAGCCGTGCGGGTACCACTAGTGTAAAATAAAAGAATCGCACTGTGTATGGCATGTTTCTTTTTAATTAGTATCGCATCATATACAAAAAAAAAATCGAAAAAACATTAAGTCTAGATTTTAACTTTTTAGAAAATATTTATTTACATAATATTAGATACAGAACTGCATTGAGATGTTTATGTTACGCGCGGTGTATTTAATTACGTTGCGCGTACCAACCAGTTAGCGAGAGCAATAAAATATAATGTAACTTATCTGTTGAAAAATAAAAATCTTTGATTTACGTCAAACTGGGAGTTTTAGTGTTACTGCTCCTTGTCTAACGTTTCATTATTTTGAAAAACGAAATGGAATCTTACGTAAGAATAGAGGGTAGGGGTTTAAAAAATCTGACGTACACTTACATGGGGGGGGGGGAGGGGTCAAAAATTGCCAGAATCATCCCTACGTAATTTATGAATGGAACCATAAAGCTTGCAGTGACTGCATCTATTATTTTTAACTTGAGTAAAATATGCAAGCGGAGAAAAAATATCGTAGAAACACTTTCGCTGCGAATCATCAAACCAAACCAAAGCAAAACTAATTCAGAAATAAATTTAGTTCAGAAAAAAAAGTAATGGAAAAAAATGATAACATTAATATAAATATCAGAATATAAATATCAGAATAACAATCAGAATATTAAATATCAGATAACATAAATATCAGAATACAGTGCAACATTTTATTTGTTGCACTGTATTCTGATATTTACTTTCATGAACTGTTAAATGTATCTTCCAAAATTAAAAACATGTTGTCTTGGCAATTTAAAAAATGTCGAGAATGACTATACGAAACGATCGATATTTTTTATATATATTTTAAAAAACCGTTATCAGAAAGAAGCATCGTAATCTCAATATTTTTATACTTTTTACAGCAATAATACTTGCAGTTGAAACTATTCGATATTTTTTTATGATATAAAATTCAAACAAATATTTAGTCTTAAAATTCATCAACACGAAAATAATCGAAACTCTCGAGAATACGGTTTTACATCTACGCCTTACAACTTAAATTTTTTTTTTCCTAAGGGGCGAAAATTTTCGAAGGAGGGGACCACAGACGGTTTCAGTTTATTTATCAATTCAAATTGTTATTCCTCATCTGTATTTAATGTCTCCAGTCTTTATTTCAATCTTTTTTTCATACTTTCATTTTTTCGGTTTGAATAAATATGTTGGAGAAATTTCAATGTATGGGGGGGGGGGGGGAGTACCGTTCGGGAGTTCTATGTTTCTGATGGTGCAGGCTGCATTCACTGTTCTTAAAAATTTATACTTTAATTTTTCACAGCATATGAAATTTTAGGATCAATAACTCAACGTTAAAATTATACGACATAATTTCTAAGACATTTTTATATAACTTTGTACTTTTAACACAAACGCAACTTTTTTGTAAGTATGTGGTTCCATTATTTCGGACCTAAAGACAATGCCTTTGGATATTCAAATTTTAAAAAGTTCACCGGAAGCACTGTAAACAACTACTAAACTTAAATGGCTCAGTAAAGCAGTTAATGTTCCAAATTAATAAAATACTGAAATATTAACAGTAAAACAAAATACTAGTCAAATAATAATAACTGTTGATTGTTTTAACTGGAATTACAAAGTTACTCAACCACTTTCATGAAATTATGCTTGTGTACATCAGCTTTTTTTCTCTCGAAAAGAATCGAGTTCTAAAGCGTACATAATCGTGTGGTGACACTATAAAAAATTGTGAAAAACTAATGCAAAAGTTTCGGAGATTAAGCGGCAGTGCTAAATTTTAGTATTTTTTTTTTTCTTTTCAATTTACACAAATCAAACAATTTCCCCTCCCCTTTTTTATTTAAGAATAGTCTAATTTGCCATAGCAAGTTTGATTTAACACTTTTGTACCGCTTTAAGAACTTCACCTATTTCTTGACATACAAAAATTCCTTGATATCGACTGAATCAACAAAAAATAAGCAAGACAAATAATTTAAAGTCTAAATTTCCCAAGGGGTGCCCACCTAGCTAGAGTCATGGCGCAGACTGCACCATTGAAATTTTTTGGGGGGAGCGGGGCCAAGGGGGAGATTGCGCTTGGGAAGGGGGGATGGGCACCCCTGCTTTAACATAAACCACGTATCGTCCTTTTTTTCCCCTTAATGATGGTTGATAGCGAACCGTTGACTTCGAAATCATGTGAATAAAAAGGATTCACGGTTTTGTTCAGGTGTATGCAGGAGAAAAAAGGTTGCGGAAGAAAAATGGAAAAGGAACTGACAACGTCCTCGCGCTGAATCAAGTACAAATGCATCGTCAATCTCTATACTTTCCGCGATAGTTTAAGCATCGAAACAATTTCAACTCCTGCTACAATGATTCGTTACATTTTATTCAAAGATAAAAACGATTAAATAGTGCAATATTGATAAAATAATCAGCGGAGTTATTTTTTAACAATTACTTCTGAATGAAATCGGAGGCGGCGATTGGGACTGAAAAGGGGGAGGGGACACAAAAGCCGTAGAACTTTTAGCGGCAGCAAAAAAAAAAAAAAAAAAAATGAAAAGATAGAAAATAGAAAAGTACAAAATTTTACTAGGGCTGGTCTTGAGAGCAGGTGAGTGGAAATTGATATGAATCTAGCAACTTAACTCACGTTTTTATTAATATTTTGATGAATTTTGTACACAATAACTTTCACCGAAGAAACACTTGGACCTGAATTAGGCTTACATTATTTATCCCAAAGTATTTTGAGATGTCACAAACACTTGGCAATAATTTCATTTTTCAAGTATGGCTTGTTTTTAAGTAAAACAATTGCGTTACCCATATATAAACAATGAGTACATAAACTAAAAGCTACTACTTGTCCAAAATAATGTTTCGTAAACAGATATACAAAGTAAAACAGATTAATATGTTCTGAAAATTTTGACATTTTTGCTTTTTTTTTTAAAACATATTTCGAGTTTTGGGTTCTAAATTGGAAAATACCCCCCTCGCCCCCCCCCCCTCATCCGAAACGCCGCCACTGAATGAAATTGTGAAAACTGAAACATTTTTATAGCAAATGATGGTTGGATAAGAATTGAAAGAGAATTTGTACGTTTCATTCAAACGAAAAATTTCAAAACGAGGTTAAATTTTTTTTACAACCATCGTTTGATCTATTGTTAGTGAAAAAATGCTCCAAGTATGAAATCGTCATTTCGCACCAAATTTATTTAATGAATTACGGAAAATAATTCACGCTTAAGAGTTACAGTTTGATACAATTTAATTAAGACGCAATTGGCGATAGCTGTTTATCACATCAAATGTAGACATTTTGAGATACTAAACCTGAGGTTCAAGGAACTTTATGTACAAGTAAAGCGCTTTAATTGGCTCGTAAGAAATGCGTCTTCTATTTGAAAATTCAGTATTTTCCACATAAATGAATCCGAGATAACGTCCCAAATGACGAGTACGCTTGAAAAGAAAAAGGATTTTAAATGGTTAAATTCTGACTCGATTGAGCCAAGAGAAATATTATTAAGTGTCGATTTTGATACCTGCTTCGAGCAGGTATCAAATATCAAGCAGGTTGCCTGTAGTTCGAGAACAGTTCAATTACAAGAGAGTCGGAAATGAATACATAAAAATATTCAAACCATCGTTACTTTCATAAGGCATAAAATTTTATTTACTACTGACATTTTGATGCTGAAAGTAAAACAAATATTCTCTGCATTGCGCCGAAACATTTTTAGAAGGTTTTTTTTTGAAGAAGAATTTTTCGTATTGAAAATTTGGTACTGATGCGTTTGCTAATCTATCCAAGAGTTTCCTGTTGGTAGCATTTCCCCCAACTGTAACTATATCGCTAATCAGACACGTGATTTTGAATTTTCCAGAGGTGGCAAAAGGGTATAGACTCCGATATAAATTTTATAAGAACCCCCCCCCCCCCCCACTAGAATGGGAGAGGGTGAGTGACCTTCCCAAATGACGTGCCTGTCCCATATTAATTTTTGGTGCAAAGCGAAGAACAATTTTTTGTCATGCATTCAGATGATTGCAGTTTTCTGTTTGCATTTGGAAAAAAAAACAACAGTTAGGGAAAATCACGAGGCAAATCTTCGTCGATAATTTCTAACCCTGAAGTACTCGCACGGTGCTTCAGGTACTACGCCGCTTTTCTTTGATGTACTGCACTAGTTTCAAAAAAATAATAATTCGGAGGGGGGGGGGGGACCATGAAGCATATAAATGCAAGTTAACACTCTTTAAATCCTTAAACATTCACACGGTCGGTAGATATACTCGCACAGTGGGCATTATTCAACACCTTTTTTGCATTCATTTTTACACATTTGATTCTTTTTCACACATTAGTATGACAAATGGATGCTTACATATAACGAAATTTACATCATGTAGTTTCAAAATAGCAAAAATGGAGAAAAACACACAAAGAAATATCATCTTTATATTCTAATCAAATATTTACTATAAATCATAATTATAGATTGGTGTATAAGATATAATAAGGGGTTTAAATATGTATAAGGGGTTTAAATAACTTTCAACACTATGGAAAACCAAATCTAGTAGTAAAATCCTATTGAATTGAGTGCTGGTAGGAGTTTTTTTTTAACTAAATTTAAAAATGGGGATTTAAAAAGCACTGAGCGTAGTATATTTTCAATATTTCAACAGTATTTATATTTCATCCGCATAATTTGAACTGCATAACGATGTAAACATAACGAACGTTACATATGGTATTTTTGGGTAAATTCTATTACTTTAGTGGGAAAATATACATTTGAAAGTCATTGAGTTGCGCCTGGAATGAATATTTGCGCCTGAAATGAAAAGATTAAAATCTTAGGAGCTCTGCTAGCTTGCATTTGGTGCAAAAACTTTTGCTGGAGTATTTGGAAAATTCGGAAACTTAATCTAGCTCCGCGCATAAGCAGAACACTATGGCTAAATGCCAACGATACATTATAAGATATTTTAAAATTATCGAATTAAGAGAAAGTTCAACACCGAATATGCAATATCGAACATTTTAAAGCAGCTTATGCTCGTTTTCAGTACCAGTAAATGTGGAGGTGGTGGTCAGAATCCCGACCATATGGTCCGGTGTCCCACACCATTTTATTAGACCCCTCCCCCTCTGCAGAAAAAGGGGAAAAACAGAAAGGGACCTACCTGCACCAGGGGCAACTGCGAGAGGTCGATCTTTTCGTTGCCATTCACGATCATGACTCCTTGGGGAAGAATCGTCTGCAGGGTGGTACTTGGGAATATTTTCCACTTTTTTTCGAGAACACACGGATCGGAGCGAAAGAGAGGTGTAGGGGGGAACGTTCAAGAGGCGTTCCGCGTTGGAAAAGGAAAGCTGCTCTTCGGTACGACGAAGAGAGAGAGAGAGGAGCGGCGGCGCTGCAGTCGCGGTGACGCAACGACCGTTGCGTTGCCACGGCAACCGGCGACGCTGTGACGTCGCGCTCATTCAACAACATCCGGCTGTTTTGATCGCGTACGGAAGTCTCTGGAAAGTGAGGGGAAAAGAGTGGAGAATCTGTGGGAAATCGGTTTTCACTTCATTTTTTTTCACCCCTTCTGCTCGTAAAAACTACCGTTAGCATAGGCGGATATGGGAACTGAGTGGTATCAAGTGCCAAAAGTAATGTTTTTTTAAATAATTTCATTTAGCAATGCAAGTGTTAAAATAGAATGGAATTTTTGAGTGTTTTCATAACCATTTTCCAAACCGTTCATGAGCGGATCCAGCTTATGGTTTTGGAGGGTGTCATTTACGGACGGGGGTCACAAGTGTCATTTTTGGACATAAGTAGGGGGCTGGGCGGTCATTCCAAGCTCGTCAGCTTGCGAGACCGAGATTTTCGCTCACGTGATCGGTTGTGACGTAGAAATGTTGCAAAGTTGTATTCTAATCTACTCGAACCTAACCGCAAGCTAATTTCGAGTAGATTAGAATACTACTTCGCTACATTCCCACATCACAACAGATCACGTGAGCGAAAATCTCGATCTCGCAAGCTGACGAGCTTGGAATGACCGCCCTGGGGTAAATTCACCGAAATGTAGACCCTCGTTTTGCGAGGGTTTATTTTACGCGGTTTCCATTATACGCGGTTTAAGATTTGTCACCGCGCTTTTATTTTACGCTGATGAGTTTCGGTTTTACGCGGATGCGGCGATGCATACAGATAAGTTTTTCCCCTCTTTAAATATCCAAACCCCTAAAGATTTCAGATTACACTCAATAAACTGCATTTTGGCGTGCTAATAATCGATCTTGGGCCACTGGACACATTTTATGCGATTGGTTCCAGAGCTCTTTCCAGAAGTAAAGTTATTAAACTCACGCAGTTCAGCACTGGAAGAAGAGCTTTTAGGAGTGACGAAAGAGTCCAAAACCAACGAAGATTCCGACGCGAATGACACACAACCAAAAATGTTCACATTGAAAATTTTGAGCCATTTCTAGACAATAGAAATGATCTTTCTGATTTGTTAGTGAAGGAAGATTCTGATATGAAAATGACGCAAGTGATCATGGATGCGTCAATGCTCTGAAAAGAACTACAGTGAAAATTTCTTAATGACTGCCAAAAGATTATAGCCAACTCCTTTTTATAAACAGAACACGAAATTAATTTATGTTTTCTTTATAGATGTTGTGCGTAGAAATCGATATAAGTGCACCGCGGCATTTTCGTGGAACGTAAACCCCACGTAAACGAGAGTCTACTGTACTCATCGAACAGCTTTTGGCTACCTTTGATCACTTAAAAGGGGGGGGGGGAGGAGGTCATGACTACTCTGAATCTGTGTCTGACCAAAAAAAAAACAGTTAAAAAGCTGGTGATGCAGTACGTTTAATTTTCCGAAAAATGAAAAAGGATTTTCTTTTATTGTTTTAAGACAGAGACATATGGTGGGGAAAAAAATGAATCTGAACTGATGATTTGATTCGAAGCAAGTCTCAAAGATCTGGATTATTTTCTAAGTTTTTAAAGTCCATTATCCACAATTATATGTCGTCTTAAGTTCAGTCTCGAAATTAATTTGTTTACTTCATCAGCAGTTAAGTTTCATCTTTGCTTTTTTCATTTTTATTTTTGGCATTGATAAAAAAGATCGTACACCACCTTTTTTACCCGGGTCGGAGCAATTAATATAAATACTAAAAGTAATGTAAACTGGTGAAAGGAAAAAAAAAAAGACAAACTAAAAAACAATTAATTTGAATTTTTGGCATCTTGAATTTAAATTATGTTTTTCGCAATCACGAGCGTGTGTGTGAATGAATGCGCGTGTGTGTTTGTGCAGAAGCATGTGTGTGTGTGTTTGTGTAGAAGCATGTGTGTGGGTGCGTGTGTGTGTGAGTGTATGTATACATGTGTGTGAGTGTTGTGTATGCAGTGCTGTGCGTGTAGGCGTTCGTGTATGTGTATGTAGGCATAAGTGTTTGTGTCTGTGTGCAGGTATGAGTGTGTGTATGTGTATGTGTGTGTGTGTACGTAGGCTTATGTGTTTGTGTCTGTGTGCAGGCATGAGTGTGTGTATGTGTGTGTGTGTAGGAGTGTGTGTTTGTGTCTGTGCGCAGGCATGAGTGTGTGTATGTGTGTGTAGGCGTGTGTGTGTAGGATATGGACGCAACCTGGAGACGGTTTTCGCAAGAAGAGCAGCATCGTGAGGCCGGTCGACGCGACGGTGGTGCTGGCAGAGGGTGCTGGTGGGAAAATAAAATGATAGGAATTCAAAACAGTCAAATGAGAACAATAAGCAATCGTGATTGCTCAAAAATTTGAATGTTTGACATTTTGAATTCAAATTATGTTTTTCGCAATTATGAGTGTGTGTGTGTGTGTGTAGGCGTATGTGTATGTGTGCGAACTATTGTGTGTATGTATGTGTTGCAGGGGTGGATGCAGACTACCATTTTCGGGGGGGGGGCATGCTGAAGAATGTAGGATTTTTGGTACGAAACTTTTCTGAAATTGTTTAGGTGTGAATAACAAGCACCAAATCGACCAAGAATAAGGCGTAAACATCACTAATTAATTTCATGAACAATGAAAGGAAGAAGTATTTCAAAAATTTACTTTAAAAAATAATTAACCAGGGCAAAAGACAGAGATACATAAAATCTTGATGCTTCTCACCTGTATATGTTTGTGAGTTTTTGAGTATATAATACAAATAAAAAATTTCATATGTCCTTCCCGAGTAAAAACTCTGGATCTCTGTCTGTTACGGGCATAGCGCCTAGACCGTTGTACCGATTTTCATGAAATTTGGCACAAAATGAGTTCGTAGCATAGGGTGAGCACCTCGAAGCGATTTTTCAAAAATTAGATTTTGTTCTTTTTCAATTTAATTTTAAGAACATTTTACCGAGCGAATTATCATAACATGGACGAACACATTACTATAACGTGGACGAGAAAGTACCATATGCGACCATGGGCGAGCGAATTGGCGAGAAATTCATCATCCCTTGTTTGTAAATATACAGGCGAACCAAATGACCTTAATTTTCTACTACGGGCAAAGCCGTGCGGGTACCACTAGTAAGTAATAAGCTCAAATCCAATACCACGTAGGTTAATGGATCATTGTAAGAGATTGATACAACGGTTAATATTTTGACGTATATGTAGCTTAAATTCCCTAAAAAAGTTGACAGCCACAGTTTTTATTTATTTATTTACTTTTTTTGAGAGGGAATGAATTTCGTTTCAGAAACGAGCTGATGTGTGCATCACATGACTTCCTTTTACTCCAATTTAAAGATAATAGTGCCTCGGAGTGAGTAAAGAGACACTTTAAATATTTTCTCCCTAAGTTTGTTGGGAACCGAAGCAAAGAAAACGTTTTTATACAGATAAATTTTCCCAATATTGATAATTTTAATGTGATTCAATGGTTAACTCTCTAAATATGGCCAAATTGAAACCAGATTTTTAAAAAAAACCCGCCAAATTCGTCGACTCTCCCAGTTCATAAAAGCAAAATTAAAATGTCCTATCTCTTAATCCCTTGCACCAGAAACATGTAACTTTACTCATTAGCAGGCCCAGATCTGCGTACCCACAGTGCAAGGAGCCCGCGTTCTTAAAGGCGCTAATGGCCCTAGAAATTGAAGAAAAAATAGAAAAAAACTAGCACCAAGACTTATTCACTTTACAAATAGACACTGCTGGTCACTATGGAGAGGCCCTACATATTTTGCTGCAGGGAGCCCAAAATGTATAGATCCGGGCGTGCTCTTTTTAGCACAATTCCTATGTTGCCACAACATACTGCAACTGAAAGAAAAGACTTTGAACTTTTCTACTGACACCTATTTTCATTGAACAGAGTACAAAAAGCTACCTCAAATAGAACAAAGAATGAAAAACAAGTTTGAAGAATATACAGCAGCATAAGCTTTATGCTAGTCTGTCATCAAAGCATTAAAAACGTTTTTGAAAAAAAAAGAAAGAAAGAATAATAACAATAATAATAAATATATTAATAAATAATAAAATAAAATTATTTACTGAAGAAAGTTTTAAAAAATAAACAGAGTGGTCAACTTACAAAGGGTTTTTTACAATACTCCAAACCAAATTTGGCGTATATTAGTGGTCAAGATAGAGAGGTGGTCAAGTTACGGAGGTTTTCCTTCATTATATGAGAGAGGACTAATTCCGTTCCTGACAAAAGCGGTCAACATAGACAGGTGGTCAACTTACAAAGGTAGTCCAACTTTACAGGTTTTACTGTATTTGCCAAATTATAGCACCGCTTGAGTTTACATTGAAATTAAGAATGATTTTACCCCAAAAAGGAGTAAAAGACCCCCTTTTGGACATCCGAATGCAACCAAAAGAGAAGGTGCACAACTAGACCCCACTTGGAGTCTATGTACCAAATTTATCTTTTATTTTCAAAGATTTTTCGTTTCGAAACTTATCAGAAGTGAAACTTGTTGAAATTTAAAACGTATTTACCTGTTACCTATCCCCATAAAGAAAAAGAAAAACGAGCTGATGTGTGCATCACATGACTTCCTTTTACTCCAATTTAATGTCATTTCCCCATTATTGGCAATTTTAATGTGACTTAATCGTTTACTCTCTAAATATCACCAACAATGGCCAAATTGAAACCAAATTGTAAAAAAAAATCGCCAAATTTGTCGCCAAGATGGCGACAAAACTTGGCGACCAAAAGACTGGCGAAATATTGCCAAGTGTCCGACAAATTATAACACCACTTGAGTTTGCATCGAAATTAACAATGATTTTCTCCCCAAAAAGGGGCAAAAGACCCCGTTAAGAGCATCCGAATGCAACCAAAACGGAAAGTGCACAACTAGGCCCCACTAGGAGTCTTCGTACCAAATTTCAACTTTCTAGGACATACCGTTTTTGAGTTATGCGAGATACATACACACATACGCACATACATACGCACATACAATCATACATACGTACACACATACGTCACGACAAAATTCGTTGAAATTAACTCGGGGGTCGTCAAAATGGATATTTCGGGTGTCTGTAGGTTCCTAGGCATATATCCACGTGTGGTCGAGTCGGAAAAAAAAACTCAACATTCATTCGGGGGTGAGAAAAATGGAAAATTAAGGCTGATTTTTGAGTGAAAATTTTTTCGCGAATACAATACTTCCTTTTTTGTAAAGGAAGTAAAAAGAAAGATGTCATTTATTTTGAACATCTTTCCGTCTAATTTTGAAAACTTTCATACACTTTCCTATGTATCAACTTACGCTTCATATAAATTATTTTTTTTAATAAAAATTTAATTTAATACTGTTTTTTTACTTCCTTTTACAAAAAAGGAAGTATTGTATTCGCGAAAAAATGTTCACTCAAAAATCAGCCTTAATTTCCATTTTTTTCACCCCCGAATGAATGTTGAGTTTTTTTTTTCGTCTCGACCACACGTGGATATATGCCGAGGAACCTACAGATATCCGAAATATCCATTTTGACGACCCCGAGTTAATTACAACGAATTTTCTCGTGACGTCCGTATGTGCGTATGTATGTGCGTATGTGTGTATGTGTGTATGTATCTCGCATAACTCAAAAATGGTATGTCCTAGAAAGTTGAAATTTGGTACGTAAGTTACTAGTGGGGTCTAGTTGTGCACCTTCGCTTTAGGTTGCATTCGGATATCCCTAAAGGGGTCTTTTGCTCCTTTTTGGGGGGGGGGAAATCATTGTTAATTTCGATGCAAACTCAAGTGGTGTTATAATTTGTCGGACACTTGGCAATATTTCGCCAGTCTTTCGGTCGCCAAGTTTCGGTCGACAAATTTGGCGATTTTTTTTAAAAATTTGGTTTCAATTTGGCCATTGTTGGTGATATTTAGAGAGTATGAACAATTGAATCACATTAAAATTGCCAATAATGGGGAAATGACATTAAATTGGAGTAAAAGGAAGTCATGTGATGCACACATCAGCTCGTCTTTCTTTTTCTTTATGGGGATAGGTAACAGGTAAATACGTTTTAAATTTCAACGAGTTTCACTTCTGATAAGTTTCGAAACGAAAAATCTTTGGAAAATAAAAATATAAAAAATTATTATAATTTTTTTTTTTTAAATTCTGAAGACTTTGTTATCAACTTGGTTCGCTCTAAAAAGTTTGAAATAAATATATGATTTCTTGAATTTAAATTGAAAATTGAGAGACGAAGAAATATAGATGATATAATTAAAGCTATTCGTGCAAAGCTGTATATCGCCTATCTCTTCTCTCATGTTTTTAATTTTAAATTTTATTCCCTGCTTCAGAATTTACAGGATTGGCAAAAACCCGGATTTTTTTTTTTTTTTAAAAAGCGCATGGACCCAGGGGTTTTTTGGGTTTTTTAAATAAAACCCAAAAAACCCAAATAAAGCTCGGTTTTTTAAAAAGAAATTTTTTTTTTTTTTGTCTTTTTTTAGTGAAAAAGGTGGGTACTTGTAGCATATTGTAGCGTAAGTATATGGACAAAGCACAAGAACTGTCATGGGGTAAAAAAAAGCTAGAAAATTCAGCGTTTTCTGAAGAAAAGTATAAAAGACGACGCAACCCAAGAATGGTGAAGTTTCAGATTTTTCAGATACCATGATTATCAACAGTTAAGGAAAAGTTACTTCTCAAGTGATAACTCTCGTTTGGTCGTTTTTAATTACTACGTTTTTTTTTTGCATTTTACTTTATTGTATTTCATTTTGTTATGCAAAACTACTGTAGAACCTCAATTAGTTTAAATCCCTTTTTACTGAATTCCAACTTAATCAAGACATTTCTTTGAATTTTATGTTGCCTGTTTTTCTATTTCTGTGTACAGAGTAAGAAATATTAAACTTTTTCGTAAGATAATGAAAATACTGTATATCCTATTGTTTTATGTCCGACCGTTTGTAAAACCTGTTAATTTCTAAAAGATATACCTCGTTTATTCGATATTTGTGACTTGTTGGTTTGCAGAAAATAATTCACATGAAAGTCTTTTAGCTAGAGTAGTTTCCTCTGTACAACCTACAAATATTGAGAAAATAAGACATGACAGGACTTAGTCAAGATAATTTGAGTTATTTATTGACCAGTTAAAGAAAAAAGTTAAATATATTTATTTAAAATCTTTGAAGTATTTTTTAATGCCGTTAAGAGTTAAGAAATACTATTGAAGTTTAAAATTCATTTTTTATGTCCATTGTCTGTAGTGAAGAACAAATAAAAAAGAAGTTTAAATTATGAAAGTATTTAAATTAATTATTTTTTTTAAAAAATTTCTCAGAAAATTTTAAAAACCCAAAAGTGGGCTAAATAATGGGTTTTTTTTAAATGGGTTTTTTCAAAAAAACCCATTGGGTCCAACCCAACTGGGTCCAATCCGGCCAACCCTGGAATTTACCTGTTGTTGTTTTGTGCCAGCTGGGCAGGCCATTGGGGTGCTTCACTTTTCGAACTGTACTAATTTGGTGTGATTCACAATACGCACAGACCATAGGGACCCGTTTATAGGGTAGACAACCATTCACAGCACAACATATTCACCCAAAGAAATAACTAGGACAGGAGAGATAAAGTACATTCATGCCAGAGCCGGGTTTAGAATTTACCTAAATAACGAGCTGATGTGTGCGTCACATGACTTCCTTTTACTCCAATTTTAATGTCATTTAACCATTATTGACAATTTTAATGTGATTCAATTGTTTGCTCTCTAAATATCACCAACAGTGGCCAAACTGAAACCAAATTTAAAAAAAAGAAAAATTAATTTGAATTTTGCCATCTTGAATCCAAATTATGTTTTGCGCTATCACAAGTGTGTGTTTGTGTGTGTGTGTGTGGGGGGGGGGTATGTGTGTTTGTGTGTGGGGTATGTATGGCTGTGTGTGGGGGGGGGGGTATGTGTATGTGTGTGTTGGCATATGTGTTTGTGTCTGTGTGCAGTCATGAATGTGTGGGAAGTTGTGTGTATGTGTGTATATGTTTTTGTGTGTGTGTGTATGTGTAGGTGTCTGTATGTATGCGTGCGTGTGTGTATGTGTTTGTGTGTGTAGGTGTATGTGTGTGTAGGTGTATGTCTGTGTATGTGTTTGTATGTGTATGTGTGTATGTGTTTGTGTGTGTGTGTAGTTGTGTATGTATGCGCGTGTGTGTAGGTCATGGACGCAACCTGGAGACGGCTTTCGCTATAGGAGCAGCATCGTGAGGAGCCGGTCGACGGTGATGGTGCGGAGGGTGACGGGGGGAAAATAAAATGATAGGACACCAAAAACAGTCAAATGAAAGCAACAAGCAATCGTGATTGCTCAAAAAAAAAAAAAAAAAAAAAAAAAAATCCTCCAAATTTGTCGCTAAGTTGGCGACAAAACTTGGCGACTAAAAGACTGGTGATAAATCGCCAAGTGTCCGACAAATTATAACACAACTTGAGTTTACATCGAAATTAACAATGATTCCCTCCCCCAAAAGACCTCCTTAGGAACATCCGAATACAACCAAAAAGAAAGGTGCACAACTAGGGGTACCTAGGGCACAACTAGGGGACCTCACTAGGGGTCTGTACCAAATTTCAACTTTCTAGGTCATACCGTTTTTGAGTTATGCGAGATACATACACACACACGCACATACGGACGTCACGAGAAAATTCGTTGTAATTAACTCGGGGGTCGTCAAAATGGATATTTCGGGTGTGTGTACGTTTCTAGGCATATATCCACGTGTGGTCGGGTTGAAAAAAAACTCAACATTCATTTGGGGGTGAGAAAAATTTAAATTAACGCCGTTTTTTTGAGTGAAAATTTTTTCGCGATTAAAATACTTCTTTTTTTGTAAAAGGAAGTAAAAAGATATTAAGATCTGCAATTTTTGAATGATGCAAATCAAGAAATCATGTACTTATTTTATTTCATACTTTTTAGTGCGAACCAAGCTTAGAACTGGTCTATAGGATTAAAAAATAGTCTTTACATTTTATGTTTATTCTTGTCCTCCCTAAATTTGAGCACTATCAAATCAAATTTTGCGCCGCACATGGAACAATGCAAACCCACGCGAGTAAGCGGAAACAGCTGTCGTCTGCTGTTGATGAAAAATGCTTCGCAGTCGAGTTGGGAGATTCCGGAAAAACATTTGCTCGCTGCAGATTGAATCCGAGGATGAATAGATGAACTGATCTATTTAGCACATGAATACATGTTAAATAATTCAAAACTGCACTCAGTGTTTCATATTCACACATGTGCGTAATAAAACGTTGCAACATAATTAGCACGTATTGGAAATTCTTTCGAAATACAGTTGAACTCGGTTAATACGAAATGTCAAAAATCCAAGAATTTGTTCGTATTAGTCGTTATTCGTAACAACCGTAAATGAGTGATACCGTGAAGAAACGAAGGAATACTTACCTACATTAAAAATATTACTAACAATACATACATTGTAATCTAACTTTTAGTGCATTCAGAAAAGATCATTTTTTCTTATAAATGAATGTTTTTGGAAAATATTGAAAATAGCGGAATAGATTGTAATCCACAATGGAAGATGAACAGTTTTATCGTCGAGTAAATTAAAATGTCCACAGGTAAACAAATGTACGGGCTTTATTTTCTACTAGTGGTACCCGCACGGCTTTGCCCGTAGTTGAAAATTAAAAAGTCATTCGGATCGCCTGTATATTTACAAATGATGGATGGCGAATTTCTTGCCAATAGGCTATGTTCATTCGCTCTCCCATTCCACGTCATGATAATTTCATAATTTACTCGTCCATCTTATGATAATTTCGCTCCGGAAAATGTTCTTAAAACTGAAATAGAAAAAGAATAAAATCGAATTTTCGAAAAATCGCTTCGAGGTGCACACCCCCATGCTACAAATTAACTTTGTGCCAAATTTCATGAAAATCGGCCGAACGGTCTAGGCGCTATGCGCGTCACAGACATCCAGACAGAGAGACTTTCCACTTTATTATTAGTAATGGCTTGTGCCCATGTTACGGTTCCACGTTATGATAATTTTCGTAATTTACTCGTCCATCTTATGATATTTTTTTTCTTAAAATTGGAATAGAAAAAGAACCACATCGAATTTTCGAAAAATCGCTTCGAGGTGCACACCCCCATGCTACATACTAACTTTGTGCCAAATTTCATGAATCGGCCGAACGGTTTAGGCGCTATGCGCGTCACAGACATCCAGACATCCAGACATCCTCCGGACAGAGAGACTTTCAGCTTTATTATTAGTAATAATAATAAAGAAGATGCAACATATTTAATACTTTCTTCTCAATACACAATGGGACTTCTACTACCTAACACAATGATGAATAATTTCTAAAAAAGAAATTTAAATTATTCAACCTCAAACATTTTAGGTAAAGAGGTAAGAAATTTTTGTTCGTTTTATCCGATATTAGCAATTTAATGTACGTATTATACGTGAAATGTTTAACGTAATTAGATAGCAAACCAAACTTAACGAACAAAATGTTCGTTTCAGCCGTGATTTCGTACTAAACGTGATCGTATTAAGAGAGTTCAACTGTATAATAGCTCTTGTTGACTATGCAAATATTAAAACTGAAAATGGTTTAAAGTTTTGTTAAAATAATACTAATAATGATAACAGCAAAAAATAATAATTACAAACATGAAAGTGAAAACAATGGTCGATAATTTCTCAGTGCGAAAGAGCTTAGGAAGAATAATGCAAATGGAACGCCTCTTACAAATCTTAATTCAGACTACTAAATGCAAGCTTCGAAACTAGTAACTTGCCGAATGGAACGAAATAATTACCATGTTAATAAATGAAAATAAAATAAATTATCATTCTACTAAGCATTTTTATATTAATTTGGGATGAATTTCAATATTTTTTTAGTTAATGAGAAAAGTGTTCTTTGCGGTAAAGAAAACAGCTACATTAAATGAAATTGTCGTGAATAAGTGAGATGAAATTGTCGTGAATAAGTGAGATGAAATTGGTGTCTACTATACTGCTGTGCTAATCACGAAAGTCGTATCTGCGCTTTTTTTTTTCCTTTCAAAATTGAGTTACGGTCACAAGGTGGTTCTTTGTCACATATTTCACCTAAATAAAATGTTTTATGATCATATGCGAATGGAAAATATTTTTTTTAAAATTCTTTAAAAAATCCACATGAATCAAAAACATGGAGCCGCACAACTTTAAACAGCAATTTTTCATTTTGAACTCAACTGCAAATGCGATTTTTGCGCTTAGCACGGCAGCAGGGGTGCTCACAGAGGGGGGGGGGGGGGGGCATTATGGCGCAAGTTTGGGGGGAGCGCCATCAAAATGGGGGGGAGTATTATTTTATTTATTTATTTTAATGTATTTATTGATTTATTTTTAATTTTAACTATTTATTTTATTTTATTCCGTTTACATTTTATTTCATTACTTTATTCAGTTTGTGTGTGTGTTTATATGTCATTGGCGCAGCACAGACCTTTTCTTCGTAATGAAATAACAATAAACATAAATAACAAAAATTAATATTATATATAAATAAATAATAAATAAAATAAAATAAAGAGAGTAAAAATAAAAAAGGGAAAGAATTTTTTTTTGGGGGGGGGGAGGGAGAGGAATTAGCGCCATCGCACTTGGGGGGGGGGGATTGGCACCCCTGCACGGCAGTATACTAAAAGATAAGATTGAAAGTCCGATCTAAACTAAATATGAAGTTCAAACGATCTGAGTGGAAAATTTTCTGAACGCGTTCAAGAAAGGCCTCGTTCTACACAAGTGTCTTAAAATATCACCAACAAAATTGCTCATTTTTATCGCAAGTCCAAAAAACAAGTTTGAACACAATCTGCGATGATGAGATTACATCGTGACGCATTGGTTATGAAACTGCTTCGAAAATTCAGTTGACTATCATGAGAAATGAACATGCGAGAGATAACGAATCAGATTCGATAAAACGATTGAATGATATTTATTTTAGGTTAAAAAAATTGCAATAATTACTAGCAATAAAGTTTTTACGGATAATGAATGTTCCAGTAGGAAAAAAAGCAAGAAGAGATTGTTCACCCTGATCAAAATTTTAATAGAGTTTTTTTTAGAAAACGTTTCAAGGTGCATTTCATTATTTTTTGTGGCATCGAATAATTTTTACTTCCTTTTATAACAAAAGAAGTATTGTATTCGCGAAAAAAATTTCACCCAAAAATCGGCCTTCATTTCCATTTTGCTCACCCCCAAATGAATGTTGAGTTTTTTTTTTCAACTCGACCACACGTGAATATGATATGGGTGCAAATATGGGTGCATATGGGTGCATGGGGCATATGGGTGCAAATAAATAATGCAGCCTAGGGACGTACAGACACCCGAAATATCCATTTTGACGATCCCCGAGTTTATTACAGCGAGTGTTCTCGTGACGTCTGTATGTACGTATGTATGTGCGTATGTGTGTATGTGTGTATGTGTGTCGTATAACTCAAGAACGGAATGTCCTAGAAAGTTGAAATTTGGTACGTAGACTCCTAGTGGGGTTTAGTTGCGCACCTTCCTTTTTGGTTGCATTCGGATAATCCAAAGTGGGTCTTTTGCCCTTTTTAGGGGGAAATCATCGTTAGTTTCAATGTAAACACAAGTGGTGTTATAATTTGGTGGACACTTGGCAATATATCGCTTGTCCTTTGGTCGCCACGTTTTGTCACCAACTTGGCGACAAATTTGGCGATTTTTTTTTTAAATCTGGTTTGAATTTGGCCACTGTTGGTGATATTTAGAGGTTAAACTATTGAATCACATTAAAACTGCCAATAATGAGAAAATCACATTAAATTGGAGTAAAAGGAAGTCATGTGATGCACACACCAGCTCGTTTAAAGACAAATTAACATTAAAATATCTTTCAATGACTCTTACATAGGCAACTTTACTTTTTTAAAATCAGCTACTCCCTAAATGGTGAGCTAATGAAGTACTCTCAATTGCTCTAAAGCACGTATCTAATAACTGAAAAAAAAAAAAAAAAAAACACACACACACACACGACTATTTTGAATTTGTCGACTACATAAATTAGGCTTCAAGAACAAAAATCTAGCATCCAGCCCCTGGCATTCATTTGAATTTTGACGTCATGAATTGAAATTATGATTTCGTAATCACGAACTGCGATAGCCCCCTACTCGTCGGGTTTCTCATTTCTATAAATGAAGCTTCTATCACAGTCACAATGGCGAGAAACATAATTTGAATTCAAGATGTCAAAATTCAAATGAATGCCAGGGGCTGGTTGCTAGATATTCTGTGCTGGATGTTGGATGCTGTTTTTGTCTAAAGCGGGTTGTGTTTAGTCGTGAGGGTCGGGTGCGAATAAAGTTGATTCTGGGGGACATGAACGCCATGAACACATCGCCCTGAAGGAGAACCTGCGTGTGGAGGTCGGTGGATCTCAAAAGTGCCCCGGAACGCCAACTGCAATCAAGTAAGGACAATTAGCAATTCGTGATTGCGTCAATACCTCTTGGGGTGCATGTTCTGTACATATTATTTAACCAAGACTGTTTCTGTAATAGTACACTACCGTTCCGACCGGTAGATCTGTAAATACTTAATAAAGCAGAGGAACACAGCCGGATCGCTGGCTGGCATCATACTTGTGGTTAGACGACGAGAGGCTCCCTAGCTTTCGCAGGTTCCCTGAAAAGCCTTCGGGTGGAGCAGGGCGGGGAGTCTCGCTGGGTACCTCTTGGGGTGCTGGACCAGGGGTTGCTTGACTCCTCTTCTGAATTTAAAAAAAATAAAAATGAGTAAATAAATAAATTTAAAAAATAAAAAAACTGTCATCAATTACCCATCAACCGGTTAAATCCCATAGAGTACGTGAATCCTGGAGTATAGTGTAGTATGAATAAGGAATTTAAATATTGCTGTGAGTTATTGGAGGTTCAAGCTTCTCGGTTGAGAATAGCAAAAGATCTCAGTTTGTGTTCGCATATCTTATCAACGGCAGCAAAGGAGCTAAAGCGAAAGTCCTCTCAGCCACCGAGGCTCCGCTTTTACTAAAAGATAACATACTATTTTTTTTTCTTTTTTCTTTTCTTTCTTTCTTTTTTTTTTTTGAGCAATCTCGATTGCTAATTTTTTTTTTACTTGACCGTCCTTGACGTTCCAGTTCCTTTTTCAACCCCATCGTCCTCTGCAGGCGTGGCTCCTCCGGTCCTGAGCAATGTCGCCCGGAATCCGCTTCTCCTGGTCGATGGTGCCCATATCCTATACACATGCACGCTCATACACACACACACATACACGGTCACACAAACACGCGCGTTTACACACACACGCGAATGTGCATTCACACAGGTTTACGCACACGCACAAGCCTAGAGATATACACACGTAACATCCCAAGAGGAGGGGCTGTCTTGGGGGGAAAAGAGCAGTTTCTAGAAACAATAACTCCAATGAGTAGGGTCCTGTCGCAGCTCGTGATTGCGAAAAACATAATTTGTATTCAAAATTTCAGAATTCAAATTATTTTTTTTTTTGTTTACAAGGGGTTTTTGGTTCTCGTTAGCTCAGACTCCTACTGTCACTAATAGCAAACTAGGAGGCTCCGCCACTTGCTCGCTTCGTTCGCCATTTGCGGTGGCTCAATGCCGCATGCGGTGGGTGACAATTGATGATTTTTAACGCTTTTACGCCTGGATATCCTCCCCTTGTTTCCGCCCTCTTAATGTATAGAGGGGTGTGATACGGTGGAATGGCTTCCCCTGGATGTCTTGCATCCAACGGTAGCAGTTTTGACCGGGTAGACATTCACAGACCAGAAAATATAGGGTTAAAGGCACACACACAGACAGACGCGCACAGGTTTTAATAGTACAATCGGACCCCGATGTAACGAATCTCTATTTAAAGAATTTCTCGATTATGCGCATTTTTCTTTTTCCCCGACAAAAATGAAGGCAAAAACTCCTATTTACCTAATAATAAGCCCCGAATTAACGAATTATTTTATCAGCCGAAAAAAAATATATGAATTTTTGATTTAGGAAATGTTGGGTTGTTTTCCAAATGATATATCCATCTTGTCCGAAGCAGAAAAGACTTTTCTTGGAATCAAATTTTTGACGGGCGAGGGGACAACCAACGAATATTGATTCTGTTGCAGAAAGCTATGGTAAAACTCCTATTGAAACTTACTTTTTAAAATAGTTCACATGGCCTGGAAACTGTAAAAACATATCTCATGCAGCAGGTTGCAAATGACAAAATATTTTCTTCTCTCCATAAAGCCGAAAGAGAACTATTTCGAGTCAAGTATCAAGGAAATTGTCAAACATCTATTGCTCAGTACTTTAAAATTTCCAATTAACTAGCATGTAATAAATAAGTCGTGGAATGCTGAATAAAAAGTTTACACTTTCTAATTATGGATATTTTTGCGCAGCTGCTTATTAGGGCTTTTAGATAAGGTAAGTGCAATGTTTTTAATTTTTTTTCACACCCCGATATTACGATTAACCCCGATTTAACGTATAAGGCTGCGTCCGGAAATAATCCACCGGTTACACCGCGTGGTTAGTCCGGTGTGGTTATGACGTATCTGGAATTTCTCTAGGAAGCTTGGTAGAACAGCAGTGTTTCCGAACGCTCGTGGTTACACCGCGGTAGTTCTAGTTCAGCAGCAAACGACGCTCCAATCAAAGCGTAACTTTCGTAATGGGAAAGTCACGTGCATTACGATCAAAACATGAAACACGACCGGATTGGTCAACACAGACTTTGTGACGTTTGTGATCTCGCTAACCGCTTACAGACAGCGACAGGTTGCTACCAAGTCGACCGCCTGAAAACGACCGCAGCGTTTCCGAACGCGGTTGAGTGACGTCACCGGTTCCACTGCAAGCGTTTCCGAACGCTTGCGGTGGCACCGAGGCGACCGACCCTTGTTTCCGAATGCACTCTAAAAGTATCGGTCTCAAAGAATTCGTTAAATCTAGGTCCTACTGTGCGAATAAGTTAAGAAAAGTAATATAAGATTTGCATATAAAAATAAATAAAGGATCATGTTAAGTATTTCGAATCAAAATAAAACGTAAATAACTAATAATATTTTTTTGCCATACTTTATTGCCTTTGATTCTGAAAATCAAACAGTAAACTAAGACTTAAAATATACCACCAGCTCAGTTATTCCATCCGAGGACTGCAGTTTCGTGCTTTTTAGCACTCATCAGCCCGGAATAGGATTCACATGAGCTGGTGGCGAAAATCCTCCTAAGGGAGCCAAGAGAGCCAAACAAACTGGTAGCTAAAGTAGAATTAGCACACCAGATGAGTGAAGGAAGTGAGTGAAGAAGTGAAAAAAAAAAAGTAAACTAAGATTTTGGCAAAATTTGTCTTATTTCTTTTATTATTTAAGTAGTGGCACCCGCACGGCTTTGCTCGTAGTAGAAAATTAAAAGGTCATTTGGTTCGCCTGTATATTAACAAATAATGGAGGATGAATTTCTTGCCAATTGGCTTTGTTAAATGGCTCGCCCATGTTACGGTTCCACGTTATGATGATTTCGTAATTTACTATTCCACGTTGTGATCATTTGCTCGGAAAAAGTTTCTTAAAATTAGAATATAAAAAGAACCAAATCGAATTTTCGAAAAATCGCTTTGAGCTGCACACCCCCATTCTACAAACTAACTTTGTGCCAAATTTCATGAAAATCGGCCGAACACAGAGATCCTGACAGACAGACTTTGAGCTTTATTATTAGTAACTAGTGATGCCCGCACGGCTTTGCCCCTAATAGAAAAATCAAAAGGTCTTTTGGTTCGCCTGTATATTTACAAATAATGTATGGTGAATTTTCTCGCCAGTTGGCTTGTACCCATCTTACGGTTCCACGTTATGATAATTTCGTATCTCGCCAATTGACTTGTGCCCATGTTATGATTCCACGTTATGATAATTTCGTAATTTACTCGTCCATCTTATGATATTTTTTTTCTTAAAATTGGAATAGAAAAAGAACCACATCGAATTTTTGAAAAATCGCTTCGAGGTGCACACTTTTATGCTACAAACTAACTTCGTGCCAAATTTCATGAAAATCGGCCGAACGGTCTAGGCGCTATGCGCGTCACAAACATCCTACAGACATCCAGACATCCTCCGGACAGAGAGACTTTCAGCTTTATTATTAGTAAAGAAGAAAAGAAAAGAAGAAAGATAAAGAAGTAAAGAAAAGAAAGATAATTTTCAGTACAAATTCTTTCCCATTTTTTGAAATTTCTGTGAAAAATGGGCTTAAAATTGGAATAGAAAAAGAACAAAATCGAATTTTCGAAAAATCGCTTCCAGGTGCACACCCCCATGCTACATACTATATTTGTGCCAAATTTCATGAAAATCGGCCGAACGGTTTAGGCGCTATGCGCGTCACAGACATCCAGACATCCTCCGGACAGAGAGACTTTCTGCTTTATTATTAGTAAAGATAAAGAAGATAGTTTATTTTATTGTATTAAAAATGCTTAAAAAAATGCCTACTGAAGTATACAAAATGGCAAGTGTCTTTTATTATTATTTTTGTTTCCACCAAAATTCATCGTGAGCATTTCCGCAACCGCAATGCCCTTACTGTTTGCGTTTCGTTTCTACGTCACGTAGAAATATCTCATGTTGTGAGAGAGCGCGATGTTGTCACTTATTACCTTTGATTTTCCTCCCTTCTAAAATTGTGCAATGGGATGAGTGAACTGGCGAAATGTAAGTGAAATCTTGATTTATTTTCGTTAACCAAGAAAAGATATCTTCTTTAATTTGTTATTTCATTTTTGACGGAGTAAAATATTACACGCGAGAAAGCACTGTTGCAAATGGTTGCAATCGTCTACTTCCCTAAATTTCAATTATAGAAAATAATTCTACTTTTATTTTGCATAAAATTGTTGTCGAAAAATGCTATTAAAAATGCGAAAAACATTTACGTTACCGGAAACTATTTTTTGTGGGGATTAGTTAATATTTAGTCAACCTGTTATCATTTTAAAGAATTTAGAAACTGTACGCTAGTTTTTTTTGCTTAAATAGAATGAAAGAGTGTTCAAAACTGCCTTTTTAAATAGATTTGTGCCTTAGTATTGATATTTATGATTGCTTAAATTTCATATTGAATAAGAGTTATGTAACCTAATAAATAATGTCTGTCTTTGAAAGCTGTCAACTGTCTATCTTTGAAATTTATTGATCAACTGTCTATCTTTGAAAGTTGCGGATCAACTGTCTTTTTTGAAAGGTATTGGTCAACTGTCTATCTTTGAAAGGTATTGATCAACTGCCAATCACTGAAAGTTACGGATCAACTGTCTATTTTTGAAAGGTATTGATCAACTGTCTATCTTTGAAAGTTACGGATCAACTGTCTATCTTTGAAAGGTATTGATCAACTGTCTATCTTTGAAAGTTACGGATCAACTGTCTATTTTTGAAAGGTATTGATCAACTGTCTATCTTTGAAAGTTACGGATCAACTGTCTATCTTTGAAAGTTACGGATCAACTGTCTATTTTTGAAAGGTATTGGTCAACTGTCAATTTCTGAAAGTTATAAATGAACTTTACTTTTCAAAAACGCTTAAAATGTATTTATAGTTAATCACAATATAATTTCAGAGATATACTTAAAGACTGTCGCACATTCAAATTCATTTTTTTTTTCTTTGATTCCTACTCTTTAACCTGTCTTTCCAATCTTAACTAGTAAATAAATAAATAAAGAACTGTAGTTGTTCTTATACATTTACTTTTTAAGAGTACAGTCGAGTCCCGACTTACGCGAAGGATACGTTCCAAGATTCCTCGCGTAAGTCGAAATATAGTAAAATATACGCATACAAATTTTTCAGAAGCATACCAAATTTTTTTAGACACTTATAAAACCACCTCAAACTGCTTGAAAGCATTCCTCAACTATACATTACAGTTTCTTGCATACAGAACTGAACTTTTACTGTATTTAAAAAATAAAAAACTGTTCTGTTCAGCATGAAATACTTTAAGATGCACCAAATGAATGATCAGCGGGAAGGGAAAGACATAAAATAAAACACGGTACATATGTAGTCATAATAAAATGCTGCACTATAATAGTACTGTACAGTAGATACGGTAATAACATTTAAGAGTTAAAAAATGAAGAGAATGATGATTTATGCTCCATGATCAGATCGTTATTATTTTTAAATACATTTTTAAATACGGTTGCTTCGCCTTTTATTTTATAACGTTTCAATTTGTAGCAACAGCCCCTCTTCCTGATCTCTTTATTAATCCACAATACAAGAGCAGCTTCCATTTTCATAATATTTACTTTGTTAGACTGAAGCTTCAGTATTGAAACTAAGTTTTGAACTTTAGGGTATATCTTTTTTGTTTTTTTACTTTTAATTGTTCGTACGGAAGATTCACTCATACTTATTGTCGCGCTACAGGCGACGTTTTGTAATTGCTCAAGCATATCGAGAATCTTCGCCTTTTTTTTTTCTAATGAGAAAAACTTTCTTTTTCTTCCCATCTCCACAACATTTTAGATGAAGGTGCCACTAAGGTGCCATTATATTTCATCAACTTTAATATTTAGAATGAAAAAATAAATAAATGAAAGATGCTGGGTGGTTATTTGATGCACTAACAACGCGATGTTAGACTAGTTTGGTGTGGGAACCTTCGCTGTCACTGTCAGCAGGGGCGGATCCAGAATTTTTTGAAAGGGGGGGGGGGATCAAGTTTCAATGGTCATCGTGTTATACCGTATAAAAAATCAGTTAGACATGGGTGCCAATCCCCCCAAGAGTGATGGGGTTACGACCCCCGCCCACCAAAAAATTAGATCAAAACCCTTTCAAACTACCCCCTGCCCCTAAATTTTTCAATGGCGTAACCTGTGCCATGGATCATATTCCCCCAAATTTTCACTAAAAATCATATTTCTTTGGCAGACAGGCTGGTCACGTTACCATATTAAATAGTTGGATACATTTACATAAATATCTTATAGCACACAAAACGTTGTGGTTTGAAGTGGAAGAGTGGTCTGAAAAATATTTAAGCTCATTAGAGGGAATTGTTCTTTTGAAAATGAACAAAAAACTCATAATAGCAGTAGCCCAGTAAACGAACTCGGTCATTTTCTTTGGATTATGACGTATTGGGAAGAAAAAACCTTACAGAACGATTCAAAAACGGGAAAACATTAATTCCAGATACTATTTTTTCGGATCTAAAAATTTGAAGTTTGAATAATAATCATTAAAAAAATCTTGTCACAGGGGGGGTCAGCTGACCCTTTGACCCTCCCCTGAATCTGCCCCTGACTGTCAGTGGTGCTTAAAGGGATAAAATAACATTCACGAAATCAATATTTAGTAGCCAATAACAAAGTCGATATTTCCTCCTCCCCAAAAAAAATCGTGTTGTGGACGAAAAATTCGCGTTAGCTCTAAAATTCGTTACTCGTCAAAAATTCGCGTTACAGCCATTTCGCGTGAGGCCGAAAGGCGTTGTAGTGGGAGTCGACTGCATAACTAATGCTACCATCAAATGTTTTTTTATCATCCATCAAAATTTAACTCAACCATTTCCAAAAGGTTCTTGGCTAAAATTATATAAATAAAACGAACGAAGATGAATTAAATATCCTGTTACGTCCACACATAATTTTGTATTTTATTCTAATACGAACCTTTTCGAATTATCAATGTTTTACCATTTATTTCTTTTAAGTAAATTTTAGTTGCATGAAATCAATCTTTCATATTGATGTTTTATAGTCTAGTTGTTGTCACATTAAGTTTATTTTGTTTTTATCAAGATTAGCTTAAGGAAAGTATTCATTTAAGTTGATTTTTTTTGCCATAGTAGTTTTTTGCCATACTAACTCTTTGATCTTTTTCTGAAGTACAATATTTCCTGCATTCAAAAATTAATTTATTAGATTTATATTAAGAGATTAATGTATCAGATTATTATTATTACGTAGCCCACAGCCCCCTCTCCATTGCCTCCAGTTTACCACCGTTTCTTTTATTGTCCTGCTCTTCCTTATCCAAAGCGAGTTAATACCAACGCATTATTACTTTTACGTCATTAGAAAAACCAATATTTGGGGAGAGAGGGGACAAATTTCATGGTTCTAAAATTAGAATGTCGAATTTCGAATAAGAATGGTGTGTCATGTAATTAGACTCATATTGTGTTAAAAACCACTTATACTAGACTAGTAACTTTATCTTCACATTAAATCCCAGTGTGGTACTGTGAGTGGCAGCGCGGAGAACAATATGGAACAGTTTTAAGAACTATCGATCAGGGCCTGATTACCGCACAGGTCTACTAGGCCTGGGGCCCCCTCTTATTAAGGGGCCCCAAATTACTTAAAGAATTATGCATAGCATTATACGAGAAATGCACACATTTTTAAAATGACTTGTTAATTGGAAAAAAAAACTTTCGTCAGTCAGAATTTTTATTTACTCTGCCAGTAGCAAATTTACCATGCCATTATTAAGAGAGGCCCCAAAGGAGATTCATAAATGCACATGATAAATGATTCACATGATTCTGTGATAGGCAAAGGGCCTCCAAAAATGCATTCTGACGGGGCCCCTAAACCTGTAAATCAATCACTGCATTCCGCTATAGAGCCTTCATCGGCCCTCCGAACTATTTTGGGCCTAGGACCTCACTTTTAGTTAGTCGGGCCCTGCTATCGATGTGAGAGTTGTGAACTTGATAGCGGATACAACCTATTAGAAAATAATGCATTAAATGATCTTTTACTTTCTACTTAAGTTTTTCTGACTTTATGAAACATTTATAAGTTGCACTGATAGCATGCCTCTTAGAAAAGCAGCTTTCATTACAGCAAATAGATGTCGCTAGCATTTTTGACTTTTTGATAATAATAGATTATTTTTAATACTTTTTTTCCCCTCTTGTCAACGTAATACGACGCTTTTAATCGTTTAAGTGTAATTCATTTTCTACGTCATGATTCTACAACTAATAATGGAGAAGTTTTCGATTTTTACTTTCTTCTATATCTAATATATAGAAGAAAGTATTAGATTCGTGCAAATTTTCGAATTTCGAATTTTGACGGATTCGAACGTTTTGAGGTGTGCTGAGTTCATTTCGACCATTTTTGGAAAATGTCTGTCTGTCTGTGTGTGTGTATGTATGTGTGTGTGTGTGTGTGTGTATGTATGTGTGTCACGTCTGTGTGTGACCAGTTTTTTGTGGCCGCTCTACAACAAAAACTACCGCATGAAATCGAACGAAATTTAGTACACATATGTGCCCCTATGTGAACTTGTGCCCATTAGTTTTTGGCGCGAATTCCTCCAAGGGGGGTGGAGCAATGGGACGTTTTTCGAGTTACGCGTGCTTGCTATTCCTCAGGAAGTTACTGGCGGAATCAAACAAAATTTGGTCCATATGTTGGTATTAACAGGAACAGGTGCTGATTCAATTTTGGTGTCAATAACTCAAACGGGGGTTGAGCTGTAGAACGTTTTTTGTCATCAATTGTGACTGCTGTATCTCAAGAAATAATGAACGGAATGAAAGAAAAATTTATCGGCAAGTAGCCCTTAGTGGGTATAAGAACTGATTTTATTTTTGTGTCAACAGCTAAAAGGGGGGTAGCGCAATCACCCGTTCTTTTTTTCCATTTTGAGTGTCCTATCTCAAGAAGTAATGCTACGTTCTGGTTGAAATTTGGAATATATGTGAATCCATATGTAAACAGGCTTTGGTTCTATTTTGACGCCGATCGCTCCAAGAGGTGTTGATTTTTTTTTTGCGAATAAAAATATTTTTTATTAATGCAACAATAAGAAAGATAAATCGTAATAGATTGTCGTCTGCGTATTTCTCGTGATTTTAATTGTATGGAAATGATAGGAAATATTATCTCAATGATTTAAAATTTTTAACTGTTGCCATCTTATGTTTCTTAACAAATAAAATATTTGTAATTAATTCAAGCAAGGCTTTTGAAATAACTTTCAATTTTCGCTCTTTGCTTTGCTTTTGCAATAATTCAGACATTGGGATGGTCGTCAAGTTTTTGCATGTGTAATTTTGTTTTTGTTGGGAATATTGCTTCCTCGTCAAGCATGGGGAGGGATCAGAAAAAAAAAAAGAAAAATATAGAAGAAAGTTTCGTGATGGCCACAACATACTAGTTCAATTTTATTTCTATATGATAGAGTAACATGTATGAACATCATAGGTGAAAAAAAATTTTGCGATACGATAAGTAGTTTTTTTTTTTTTTAAATGAATTTCTAAAGTTCAAGCGATTGTGACGTCAGGTGGCACAGGAAGTGACGTCATGCGCTCTTCCGCCGCGGGAGAAGCCGTGCAGTTGGATTCAAAGACGAACCGTAATAAGGCTTACCTCTTCGCATTTAAACTTCTCGCGTTTCTGGAACATTAAACCTCTCATCCTCTCGGAAATATTCGAATACCATCATTGATGTTACTTGAGGAAGATTATTAGATTGTGCTTTAACGAAACCGGCCTCCATAGTGTGTTCAAAAGGATTATTGAATTTCTAAAAAATAAAAATATCAGCGCGCTCAAAATGTCCGTAGCGAAAACAAGGGATCTTCGGCGGAAGGCTGCCCATTAGTGCCCTGTGACGCAAGCTCGTGACGTTTCAGAAGAGCGCATTTTTGCGCGTGGATTTTTAAAAATTCATTAAAAATCAATCACGGTGTTTTAAAATTCGGCGATGGAGAATTTTTTAGTTTTGAGGGTCAATTAACAATATCCAATAATCAAAATATGAACATTTAATAGGTTGCAACTTCCCTATTGAATAATGGATTACTACTTATATCATTAGTCATTATTTTTAGCAATACAGTAGAACCTCGTGCATCCGGCTCCCGATTATCCGGAAAAAATTTATATCCTTTAAAAAAAATTATGTTCACATGTATAATTTTAAATTACTATAGGAACAACTCAAGCACACAAAACATTCATGTTTTATTTTGATCTATTAATGGTAAAGCCTTAGCGTGCCTCATTTACACCTCACGTGCGTTTGAATCAGACATCTGTAGGCCAATTCTTTGCTAAGAAGTTATCGGATTTTTTAAGAAAAAATATTTTTAATGGCTTGTGAACAGTTCAATGTAATTTTATCGCAAAACTTTTTGTGTGTCAATAAACGGTGTGTCTGCTAATTTAAGGATTTGTTTTGTTTGTTATTCATACTACCCGAATTATATAGATTTCCGATTATCCGTATTGCTTTTGGTCCCAGTTAATCCGGATAAACGAGGTTCGTACACATAAATGGGATCTTCCAGAATGGATCTAATAATGTGACATATCACTGGCATATTATTTAGATCTATTGTGGGAGATCCCATTATCTTGCTAAAAATAATGGCACACGGCCATATTCTTAAGCCTCGCAAAATATTGACTGAAGTTACTCTGCAATTGGTTGAGAATTATTTCACTTACCCTCATATATATAATAGCGATGATCGAGTAACGCTGATGTCATCAACAATGAAACTCGCGCCACCGCCTGATCATTTGATAATATTTTTTGGTAATGTTTGACGTGCATGGAAATGCCATATTTTGAAAAGGCTGAGCTAGATTCGGTCACTTAACCGTTTTACTGGTAAGACTGTCATTTCAGGGGAATGAAGAAACGAAAAAATGATAAACAATGAACGCTTCCTACTGGAGCTTAGGGTTCATCCACTGGAGTTAGGGTTACAATTTCAACGATCAAAATATCACCAAACAGGCAAGTGCTTTGTTCAAATGTAGAAGCAATTTGCACCCGTCATCCCTTGACGGGCGACTTTCTCGTTTATATACAAATACAAAAGTGACGACCAGCAACAGGCTCTGGGTCCAGCTCGGCTGGTCCTAGTTAGAGTGCCTCAAGGCACTCTAGTCCTAGTCAATTTACAATCCCCAGTGAAGATCAATGGCCCTCCTAAAACTATCTACCTCTTCGAGTTGAACCGAACCATTGCTTCGGTCACTCGTCTGGTCTGCTAATTCTATATTAGCTACCAGTTTGTTTCGCACTCTTGGCTTTCTTAAGAGATTTTCCATCTCCAGTTCAGTCACTTTCCTATGCTGGGCTGATGAATGCTAATAAGCACGAAACTGCAGTCCTCGGCTGGAAATGACTGAGCTGGCGGTGTATTTATCTACTCCCTTGCTCACTACCACTTCTTCCGGTAATCTGTTACAAGGTTCCACTACCCTGCTATAATAATTATTTTTCCTAATATCCGTGTTAGCCTGAGATTTAAATAGCTTAAAACAATGACCCCGTGTCCTGTTTTCAGTGCTAAACTTCAGCCCCGTAACATCTTTCATTTTAATAAATTTAAACAACTGAATCATGTCCCCTCGGTCTCTTCTTTGCTCCAGATTGTACATTTTTAGCCTTTTAAGCCTGGAATCATAGTCTAAATGAGAACGTCCATTTATTAGCCTTGTAGGTATATTGGTAAAAATAATGGCACAAAACTCTGCCATATTCTTAAGCCTTGCAAAATATTAACTGAAGTTGCTCTGCGATCGGCGGAGAACTCTTTCACTTATTTTAACAGAAACGACGGTATCGACTACTATTTTGTCTGAATTTACAAGGAAGCCTGCAGAAATTTCCAGTTTTCTGAAGAGCGGTGATAACAGGAAAAGTTTAAAAAGAATTTGATCACAGGTTGGCTGAGTCAACATGACATTTTTATTGCAGAATGGAGCTGAGATCGCTCGCGCATTGTCAAACATAGCAGTTCGTTTAAAGAGGAAAAACAAAAAGCATGAATGTAACAAAACTGAAGGTTGCATCACTTCCACACGACGCAATAAGGCTTACGAGGATTCAATCAGGAGTTTTTGCAAGGAATTGCTTCTCGCTGGAGTTCATATGCAAATGATAAAAAACAGTCTTCTTAACTCATCAGGTAATTGCATGAATGCAAGCCAGTTTGTTTGCTCAGACCCTGTGAGCAATCAAACCGGCAAGCAACCGGTTAATTAAAAGAGTCTATTTGAGTATTTAAATTCATATCAGCGCTTTTTTACTTTTTTTACAAAAAAGGAAGTATTGTATTCGCGAAAAAATTTTCACTCAAAAATCGGCATTAATTTCTATTTTGTTCACCCATGAATGAATGTTGGGGTTTTTCTTCGACTCGACCACACGTGGATATATGCCTAGGAACGTATAGAAGCCCGAAATATCCATTTTGACGATTCCCGAGTTAATTACAACGAGTTTTCTCGTGACGTCTGTATGTACGTATGTATGTGCGTATGTGTGTGTTTATCTCGCATAACTCAAAAACAGTATGTCCTAGAAAGTTTAAATTTGGTACGTAGACTCCTAGTGGCGTCTAGTTGTGCACCTCCCCTTTTGGTTGCATTCGGATGTTCCTAAGGGGATCTTTTCCCCCTTTCTGGGCGGAAATTATTGTTAATTTCGATGTAAACTCAAGTGGTGTTATAATTTGGCGGACACTTGGCGATATATCGCCTGTCTTTCGGTCGCCAAGTTTTGTAGCCAAAATGGCGACAAATTTGGCGATTTTTTTTAAAAATCCGGTTTCAATTTGGCCACTGGTGGTGATATTTAGGGAGTAAACTATTGAATCACATTAAAATTGCCAATAACGGGAAAATCACATTAAATTGGAGTAAAAGGAAGTCATGTGATGAACACATCAGCTCGTTTTAAAAAGGGATCCTGGTAAGTATAAAATTATTGTCGGCATTTTTTATTCTTGTTTGCGTAGTTTTAATGTTACAGTGATTTAATTCAAAACTAGTTTAAATGTCCCCGCCCCCTGGAAACGAAACTGCATTGATTGCGTACCGTAATTGGTCATGATGCGAATCAATAAGAGCAAAACAAATGTGTATCGAAAACCTACCTAACAGATACATATTTGTAAGGGACTGTTGACTTGGTCCCAGCCCACCTCTGAGCAGGGAAAAACTTCGAGTATGTGTACTGTACATGGAAGGAAATAATTTTTGTATCATTTTCAGCCACAACACTTTCATTCACCCATCTAGAAAAAGTGTCTATTGGGTATTAAGTCATATACTGAAAGTTAATGTATTACTTATTTTGCTTTTCATTTTTCTGTCGGCCCCACTTAATCGAATATCGTCGGTTCCAAGAAATACTATTGTTCGATAAAGTTGGGTATTTGGTTAAGCGGGGAAATTTTATTTACCTTTTTAAATTGGCAACATTTGTCTTAAAACGTAATAATAAACATTCAATCTTTACTAATAATGAAGCTGAAAGTCTCTCTGTCTGGATGTCCGGAGGATGTCTGGATGTCCGGAGGATGCTTGGATGTCCGGAGGATGTCTGGATCTCTGTGGACGCGCATAGTGCCTAGACCATTCGGCCGATTTTCATGAAATTTGGCACAAAGTTAGTTTGTAGCATGGGGTGTGCACCTCGATGCGATTTTTCGAAAATTCGATGTGGTTTTTTTTCTATTCCAATTTTAAGAACAAAACTATCATAAGATGGACGAGTAAATTACGAAATTATCATAACGTGGAACCGTAACATGGGCACAAGCCAATTGGCGAGATACGAAATTATCATAACGTGGAACCGTAACATGGGTACTAGCCAATTGACGAGAAAATTCACCATACATTATTTGTAAATATACAGGCGAGCCAAAAGACCTTTTAATTTTTCTATTACGGGCAAAGCCGTGCGGGTACCACTAGTAGCTATATAAAGGAAATAATTAAATGTTTTCGCTAGAAAGTTTTTGAAATAAGATAAATAAACAACAAATAATTATTTAGTATCCTATTACAAGTACGTATGAAAATTACAAAGAGTAATTTATAACATGAGTTATGAAATCTTTGTTTTGGCACCTTTTTTCAGTATGTTATTTTTTGAAAAATTCCATAATACGGATTGCTTGCTCAAGGTCTTTAAAGAACACTTTTCTGAGTCCCTTTTTCCTCTCCTCGTCTACCGTATCTTACATTTAATATTTATCTATTTATCATCGTCTAAAATGTGTAGATTTATTCGTGTTATTTAATTTAATTATCTACTGCACTATTCCTTTTTACTTTCTTCTATATCTAATATATAGAAGAAAGTATTGAATTCGTGCAAATTTTCGAATTTCGAATTTTAACGGATTCGAACGTTTTGAGGTGTGCTGAGTCCATTTCGACTATTTTTGGAAAATGTCTGTCTGTCTGTGTGTGTATGTGTGTGTGTATGTGTGTGTGTCACGTCTGTGTGTGACCAGTTTTTTGTGGCCGCTCTACAGCAAAAACTACCGCAAGAAATCGAACGAAATTTGGTACACATATGTGCCGCTATGTGAACTTGTGCCCATTGGTTTTTGGCGCGAATCCCTCTATGGGGGGTGGAGCAATGGGACGTTTTTTGAGTTACGCGTGCTTGCTATTCCTCAGGAAGTAACTGGCGGAATCAAACAAAATTTGGTCCATATGTTGCCATTAACAGGAATAGGTGCTGATTCAATTTTGGTGTCAATAACTCAAACGGGGGTTAAGCTATAGAACGTTTTTTGTCGTCAATTATGACTGCTGTATCTCAAAAAATAATGAACGGAATGAAAGAAAAATTTATCGGCAAGTAGCCCTTAGTGGGTATAAGAGCTGATTTTATTTTGGTGTCAACAGCTAAAAAGGGGGTAGCGCAATCACCCGTTCTTTTTTTCCATTGTGAGTGCCCTATATCAAGAAGTAATGCTGCGTTCTGGTTGAAATTTGGAATATATGTGAATCCATATGTAAACAGGCTTTGGTTCAATTTGGACGCCAATCGCTCCAAGAGGTGTTGATTTATTTATTTATTTTATTTATTTATTTATTTTTTTTTTTTTGCGAATAAAAATAGCTTTATTAATGCAACAATAAGAAAGATAAATCGTAATAGATTGTCGTCTGCGTATTTCTCGTGATTTTAATTGTATGGAAATGATCGGAAATATTATCTCAATGATTTAAAATTTTTAACTGTTGCCATCTTATGTTTGTTAATAAATAAAATATTTGTAATTAATTTAAGCAAGGCTTTTAAAATAACTTTCATTTTTCGCTTTTTGCTTTGCTTTTGCAATAATTCAGACATTGAAATGGTCGTCAAGTTTTTTCATGTGAAATTTTGTTTTTGTTCGGAATATTGCTTCCTCATCAAGCATGGGGAGGGATCAGAAAAAAAAAGAAAAATATAGAAGAAAGTTTCGTGATGGCCACAACATACTAG
This sequence comes from Uloborus diversus, assembly GCF_026930045.1. Classification (NCBI taxonomy): domain Eukaryota; kingdom Metazoa; phylum Arthropoda; class Arachnida; order Araneae; family Uloboridae; genus Uloborus; species Uloborus diversus. The sequence goes on from NC_072737.1 coordinate 11,064,881, forward strand.
TTTTTTTTTTGTAATGACAAAGACAAAAGAAATTTGATAGAGTAGCGGAAAAATGTTCATGGAATATGAATGTTGTTTTTCTCTCCCGCTGTCAGCGGTAAATATTACTTTATATTTTAACGTCAATAATTGTTCTTGCTTAATTTCTTTCTAATTTATTGAAAAAATTTTCAACAAAAATATTTACGAAAGCTGTTTAATATAACACGATTATCCGTAGAAATTATTCGATTAAGCGGGATTCTTTAACATTGCGTCTATAGGGACATATTCGGTTCTGGGAGGTTTTATTTATAAGCGGGGCAATCGTTTATCCGTTACCCGATTAAGCGGGGCTGACAGTACTTTTAAAATAACCAGCGAACCACACAAATAGTGCAATAATATAATTTTTTAAAAATGAGATGGGTAGAAATCGAAAGAACATCCTAAGACTCTTTTTGACGCAAAAATAATTAATTCTCGTCAGACCGTTATCGAGATATAAGGTTTTAAAATCGGACGATATTTTAAGAAAAGCGCCAAATTTAAAGATTTGGTGAGAAATGGATCACGCAATTTCACCGTCAGCATCCATCTACAAATCGTGTGAAAGATGCCTTCCATTGCTCACTGAAACCCACAAAATTCTTCAAAGTTCTGCAAAATTTATGATTAAACATTTCGATAACGGGAACGCTAGGGCAAGTTATTTATGCATCCAGGAACTTCTTTTACAATGCTCTTTCGACTGCTACTTGTTTAAAATCTTTTTTTATTATTACACTATCGTGCATTTTCCTGGTAAGAAAGAATTGACTTGGTCAATTGTGGGAGATTTGACTCGGAACAAACTTCTCCATGTAGTTTAATATAATAGTGTAATCATTCAACCGTACTATATTTTACTAGTTTCAAATCATACTTCTAGTACCAAAATCAGCTCAATCGAAGAGTTTTCGAAACTTTTTTTCTCTAGTTATTTGATACCGTTTGTTGGATACTAACATGCTGCAAGGCGGTTGGAATATATTCAGCTCAATCGGGTCGGAAACTACTGTCAAAAAACCGGTTTTCTTAGAAAAAAAGAGATCAATAAGTGAATGGTTTATGCCTCTCCTTCAAAATTAAAAAAAAAAGGGGGGGGGGAGGATTAAGCTAGTTTTTATGCCAAATGCCTCAAGTCTAAGTGCTGCTTTTATTTACTGCACTGTTTGAAGTACAGGAAAAGTTAAGAAAATACAGTAAACAGTGGAGTCCCGAGATCTCGGCTCTCTATAATTCTTTGCGCTTTCTCAAGTATTTGAGGTTGAAAATGTAAACTTTTTTTATTTTCATTTGAAAGAGATCTGTTTTTACGAGCACAATTTTTGTACAACGTTTGTTTTTACGTTTACGACTTCTGTTAATAGATTCCTTTTTTGCTATTCCAAAATTGTTATCCGATTTGGGGGATCGGGGAGAAGAGGACGAAAGTAGATGTTCCATATGAACCCCCTTATTGGAAATGCAGGGAAACTGGTGGGATATCTTTTACGGTATTTTGCGTGCCACTACTTCTTTCGCATTACAAGGTGGTTTCATCCAACTATTGTCCGTTTTTTACGAGAAGTTACTTCGCCACGCCTCCTGGAACGCAGAGTTCTGTTTTACGCGGGGGTGATTGGTAAGCAATCCACGCGCTTCTAAATGAGACAACCAGACAGCCTTAACTTGGACGTGCATTTTAATGTGCAAAAAAGTCTTAGTGTCCTTTACATTACTTGCTTCACTTTGTCTCTCGCCATTTTAGTTATTCTTACATTTTAAGAACTGCTGCTTTTACAACAAAGTGCTATGATCCGAATATACCTTCTGCCGAAAACAGCGAAATAGAATCATCGGATACCACGTGACGAGGGAGGAGTCAGGTGCCTTCTCGTGGAAAGCGGACAATATTATTTTTTAACCCTCGACACACAAAGGAAGGGCGTTATAAGTTTGACGTGTCTGTATGTCTGTGGCACTCTAGTGCCTAAACGGATGGACCGGGTTTGAAAAAAAAAAAATTTTCGAAAGGAGAGTTGATCGAGAGTGTTCTTAGCTAGGTTGCATCTTTGGATGACATTAATTAACGAAGATAATAATTAAAAACCTCTAAAAGGTTTTTTGCGACTTTTGCAGTGAAAACATAGTTAAAAATTTCAAAATTCAATACCAAAATAAAGAAAAAAAAATCCGCATCTGATAGAATGTGTTTGGAACTTCCATTGTTTCATAGAATTCGAATTATGACGCTTTTTTTAAAGCAGATTTTAATAACGGCTAAGCCCTTATTCACGCGATTGATAACCGAATTCATTGTTGGCCGACAAGGAAATAAAATGCATTGATTTAAAATTTTTATCTGTTGCCAATTTCTATTTAATAGCAAATAAAATACTTGACATTGATTTTTAATAATGTAAGGCTTTTAAAAGGATTTTCAATTTTCCCTCTTGATACTACAGTTGCGACTCAGTCGGGGTTTTTTTAAATTTTTAATTTTATCGTTGCTTGTGTACATCGCAAGGTTGCATTTTCTTTTGGAATTGTATTTTTACGAAACTTTTTTAGGGTTGTTTGAAGGTGAGGACAATGAATTACAGATGATTGTTCATACCGTTTTTCTTTTTTCTTTTTTGGTCACCCTGTGATTTGTTGCGACCGCTAATTTTGCTTCTTTTCTCATATTTCTGTTGTTTGAACGCAGGTAGTTCAGTCTCTCGTCTGATTGGCACATCAGCTAATACGAACATCACCCCCCCCCCATTTTAGTCTCAAAAAAAAAAAAAAAAAGCTTCACCTGTCGGAAGAATCAAATAAATAAGAAAAACACTTGTGTACATTTCTAAAATGCAGTTCTTTCGAATCGGGAAATGCTTTTTGCTAGCTTTGTAGTTCTTTTCGAATATTTTCCTCAATTACGTAAAGCCGCTATTAATTCGTGAATGTTAAAGACCTTTAAAAAGCAATTAGCTTTTGTTACGCGTCACTGTACTGCAACAGTGACGTCATTTGTGAACGCTTTTGTCACGAAAACCTTACTTTTGTACTTCTCGAATCTTGTCGCGCTTTCTCAGTACAGTGAAACCTGTGTAAGTTGACCACTTGCGGTGCAGTACTTTGGTGGTCAACTTAGACAGGTGGTCAACTTATAAAGGGGGTAATGATTTTTTTTTTTTTTTTTGTAATTCTTGCACCATGTATTCATTTCTTGACTAAATGACACCTACTCTTTCTGTTCAACTCACTTTCATTGTTTAGCATTACTTTGAAACAATAATTTAAGATAGTATTCAAATATTTTTAGAGATTATTTTCCCAGAATGACGTATAATGTGTCATACAAATTTAAAATTTCAGTAAATTGATCAAAAAAAAGTCTTATTGTTTATGAAAAGTTACTCATTTTATATTAATAGTTCCTAAAAATTTATAGCTAATCAAAAATGACAAATTTTTTGCTTAACAACAAAAGAAAAATAAGTTTGGAGAATAAAAGGGTTCTTAGTAGTTTTCCCATGTGGTTAAACTCAAAAGGAGATTTAGTTATGCTGCTGTTTCATTTAGTTGGTAAAATGCTGGTCTGACATCAAAAATATTCTTGGAAAGCTATAAAAAAAATAATTTGCTAAATAAAATTAAAAATAAACCAAGTGGTCAACTTACAAAGGGTTTTTTTCAATACTCCAAACCAAACTTGGTGTTCATTAGTGGTCAAGATAGACAGGTGGTCAAGATAGACAGGTGGTCAAGATAGAGAGGTGGTCAAGTTACAGAGGTTTTCCTTCATTATATAAGATAGGACTAATTCCGTTCCTGACAAAAGCGGTCAATATAGACAGGTGGTCAACTTACAAAGGTGGTCAACTTTACAGGTTTTACTGTAACTGAAAATCATCTCAAGTCCAACTAATGAAATACTTTTACGATCTAATTTCCGAACTTAAACTTAAGAAAGGAAGAAAAATATAAAGTCTATTAGTATACCTGAACTATAATTTAAACAGTAAACATCAAAAATAGTAGAACAAATATTTGATTAGTTCCCCTGCTAAGTAGGGTTGAAGTTATTATTTGAGACATTGGCGTACCAAGTGGTGACACCTGGGTGGTAGTTTGTGACGTCACCCTCCTGCAGTGCACAACGGAAAAAAAAGGAGAGTTTTAATGGTCTAATGAAAACATTCATGCAATTTTCCGAAACAGCTATATTTGTAAAAAGAGAAACAGCAACGTCAAAAAATACAAATTGCAGATTACTGCAGACACGTGTTTCGGCGTTACATTTAACGCTGTTGTTGTTGTATACATTTTGACGTTATTTCTTTCTTTACTTTTCAGCACAAAGGTATTTATTGATCTTAACTACATTTCTGCTATTGTGAAAATTTAAGTGGGTACAAATAAATACTATGAACGCTTTTCATCTAACATGCCCTAGACGCATATGAGCAGAGCTGCTGCGAGGTCTAAAAAGTCAGGGAGTATATGAAATAGATGGCCCCTCAACTGTTTCAAACGTATCTCAAACACAAGGAAAAATAATGGGTATCAGTGTTTTGGTTGAAGAGGAAGTCCCTACTAGGTCTGAGTTTCGCAGTATGAACCTAATCCTGAGTATTATATTCACTCCATGTGGTGGGGTGGGGGTGAAGTGGTTCGGGGTACCCCCCCCCCCGGGAAAAATTTCAAATTTTTTGTCTTAAAAATGCATTTTAGCTGTATATTTTTCAATAATTCTGTTTCTAAAGAGTTATTCATTGAGAAATTTTCTTCTCTGAATTCCTTTTAAAAAATTCAATGCTTATTGCAATCTTATGTTTTAACTTAGGTTCTTTTTTTTATATTTTCTTGTACGAAGTAAACACTCGCGGTTACTTCATACAAGAAAATTTAAAATATATATGTACGGACATATGAGCAATCGAAATATCAATAGTTCTATAGTTCTAAACGTTCAGTCTTCTGAAGTAGTAAAGAATGTGTAAAGTTCAAAATCACGAAAATTTTTAGATCCAAAAATTAGTTTACGTTAAAAAAAACAACAGTAAAAGAATTCTTCGAAGAGGCGCACCTCGCGTATGAACCGCATCGTAGATCTTCAGTGGAAATTTTTTTCGGATTGTTTATATTTATTCGTAACATTCTCAAACACAAAAAATAAAGTTAAATAGTTATTTTTATTATCTAGAATAACTAACAATTATATTTATGGGGATCCTTCACCCTCACTGACATTATTTGTCACTTTTTCATAATTTTGTACCCAGCCATGTACCCTTAAATTTGGTTTTTAATCACAAAAATGATTATTCTAACTGTTAAATATGAAACTAAAAATATAATGTAAAATAGTTAAAGCCAATACTGCCATGGAAAGCTAAAGGATAGTAACTGCAAGATTTTTTTTGAGCAATCACGATTGCTAATTGTTTTCATTTGATCGTCTTTGATGTCCCGTGCCTTTTTCAACCCCCATCGTCCTCTGCAGACGCGACTCCTGCCGGTAGCTGCTGCTCCTGGTCGGTGGCGTCCATGTCCTAGACACACACACGCTCATACACACACACACACGCCAACGTGCATACACACAGGTCTACGCACACACAGAAGCCTACACATACACAACTATACACACGTAACCGCCCAAGGGGAGGGGCAGGCTTGGTGGGACACGAGCCATTTCTAGAAACAATAACTTCAGTGAGTAGGGTCCTGCCGAAACTTGTGATTGCAAAAAACATAATTTGAATTCAACATTTCAGAATTCAAATTAATTTTCTTTTTTTTTTCCATTTTCATATTAATTGTTATTTGTGTACCTCAGAACCAGATTGACGTATGTCCAAAAATTGCGATTTTCCATTTATTAGTGCATTGTATGTAGAAGTATATTCTGCATCGAACCACCTGAACGTAATTCTTAAAAAAAAATATCCTTTTCCATTTTTTTTTCTTTTTTGCATTTTTGTCATCCATTGTACGTCAGCCTTATTGAACAAGTTTGCTTATTTAGTTTCCGCTGATAATTCAACAGAAGAAAACGTCAAATCCGTCCCAATTGTTACGTTCCCTTATTGTTAGTGGGGAATCCATAACGAGTTTCTTCAAAATATATCTCGAAACCTAATTTCAGCAGATACTACTCTTTACCTTCCCACGGCAGAACATGTTTTTACGCAAATTATTTGCGGCATGAACATAATTTCGGACCTGGGGTTAGTCCAAATGACGTTGATACTCTTGTTTTTATAGTAAAATAGAAGTAAAAAACTGTGGGGGGAAACCGCGGTTGTTATTGATGATTTTGTTACATTTTAAGGGAGAAGGACCTTAGAGTAGGAATTAAAATGGAGGGAGCAAGTTCAATCATTTGCTTAGCAAACGCTGACGCAAAGATCCCAAGTCACGCGATTCAACAACGGCGAATGGTTGGCACGCTTTGGCGTGAAACAAGCGAAAGAAACCAGATTTCTTCCACAATGCTTTGCTTTAAAATCTATCATGCATGTGACTTGGAGTCTTGGTTTCACGAATGAAAGTTTTCACTCCCTCCATGTTATCTTCTCTCAATGAGAAAGACATCTTTATTGTACATATGACTTTTAGAAGTCATTTGCGTGTTACAAATATTTTACTAAACTTAATTACATCAATAATTTTTGTTTGTTTAAAATTTTATAAGCTTTTTAACAATTACTTTCGCGATTTAGAGATTATGATACATACGCGATTATTTTCAATGTGTAAGAGTTTTTATCTTGATGTTTTAATTTTCGAACTGTGTAATTTGCTTTAATTGCTCCAGTTATGTTTCTGCTTTTATTTTAATTGCCACTGTAATTAGATTATTTTCCGTTGTGTGCAATATTTTTAAATACACAAGTAAAATCAAAATCATGACTACTAAATTATTAAAAAGAGAAAAACGTCGAAACTCTCTAGAAAATTGTGAGGGGGGGAGAGTATTTTTTGGATTTAGCAGGCCGTTTTACAACATAGGAACCAACGGGAGTAGCCTCAGCAGTAATTTTCATGCCGCGCAGATTTTGCCAGCTCTATAGCAAATCTGTAAAACGGTTTTTTCTGCCTTGATTTGCAACAATCAAGGGAGTGGAAGCACAGGGTCCGGCAGTGAATCGGGCGATTTAAAAAGCGTCATCAGAAGTTACAATTAGCTTTACTTGCTTCAAACATGCAGTAATAGTAAGGATAAAGACATTTAGTTTCCGAATTCAAAACCATTTCATTAAAAAAAAACTTCTAAAAATAATAAAAAATTCATTTGAACGCACTCGGTAAGACTTCTGTTAACATTTTCCATTACCAACTGCAGCATTTTTACTGGAATTCGTCGAATTTCTCAATAAATTATACACACAGTTCAGAATTAAAACTTTAAATTCAAGAAGAATTTTAAAGATTTAGTTGAGTTTTAGTTCAGTTCAGGTGCGTGAGAGATCAAGTTTGGAGGGGAAAAAAAAAAAAAAAAAAAAAAAAAACTACGTATTCAGAAAAGGATAAAATGTCCAGAAATTCTTTGAAATAAATATAATCGTATTTCACTACGAAATAGTAAACATTCATTTGCTGTACTATACATGATAACTACAATTATAAGTTTTACATTTTGAATTTGACAGATTTATTTATAAAAACGTGCAGTTAAAAGTATAGTTACTCATATTTTGGGACGAAAATCCGTATACAACGTGTCCCCGTTTTACCCACAAGACCTTACTTTTACAACCGTTAGTCCTAGATGCACACTTCCAATTTCAAAAAAGGTCAAAATAAAATGTTGACCAGAGTTCTGTACCTTAGAGCCAGAACAACGTAAGTCACATAATCGCAACTTTAGAGGAGAGAGGAAAAACTTTTGTCTGGCGCATGTTATAGATTGGAACCGTAAATTGAAAGAAGCAGATTGAAAGTAATGAAACAAAAAAATAATTTAGTGAAAAAATACGAAATCTAACTTTCATATGGTCCCTAAGTCCCCCTATTCATCTTTTGAGAAAGGAAAAGTATCATGAAACATTTCGAAAAAAAAAAAAAAAAAAGACATATCCGACCAATATTCACCACAATATGAAACGCTACGTTTTAGACTTATACCAGTTTACACTCGTGGTTTCCAGGAGCCATATAGCGTTGTAATAAATTTGATTTTTTTTCCCCTCAAATTGCTGAAGCATTTAGAGTATATTTTGCCTTTTCAGTGTTCAAAATGTCCTTTTTTTCCGGCAGCAATAAAAAGTATATACCGATTTTTTGCTTCAATAATTACTGCAATCGGTGTTCTTTTGATAGGACGATATGTTCCCTTCTCATTTTCAGTACGGTCCTTTAGAATTTTGAGCTTTAATATCTCGGTGAGTATAAGTAGAACTAATGTCAATTTTTTTTTCGAATTGTTTCTTGATGCTTCTGATTTCCCCCAAATAAAACAGGGGGGGGGGGGCATAGGGAGCATGTTAAAGGTTATATTTCGTGCTTCTACACACGAGTAAACTAGTTAAGGAACTAGTTGATAGACATCGTTTTCGACAGTTAATTCAACTAAATTGCCTCGTACTTTTAAATCCTTAATGTCTGTACGTATTTTCAGACATTCTTATTTGAAGATATAAAACAGATGAATACATTTACTGATTCGTGTTCTCAATGGGTGCGAGACATGGTGAGAATGAGTGTGGTACGCAAACAAATCGTGACATCCGATTACCTAGCATGATCCCCTTAGATCATATCCAGCGCCAAAATGACCCGCAGTTTGATTGGACAGCGGGCAGTATGACCCGCAAAAAAGAAATGAAACCGCTCTCGCAGCAGCAGTCGGAGAGAAATGAAGCGATCACCTATTTCTGAGGATGTTAGGAGGGTGGACGCATTATTCAAATGATGTTACCTCGTCCTCCGGTGTGACCTGGATTTCCCTTTCTATCAGCCTTGTCCATCGGAGTTGGCTCATCAGTTCGGATCGAGTCGAGTCGGGTTGAGGCGTTTTTCACTCCCAGTTTTTGCTTTTGGTTTCCGAATCTAACCTCCTTCGGCAGCTGTTGTTTATTGCTTCTCACGGAGTGCTTGGTGATCTGTCTTTGGTTGACAAGGGGTGGTTGGAAAGAGTTCATATCTTCTGGGATCCACTGAGTGTGATCTATGGCAATTTCTATTTTAGAAAGTGTCTTCTAAGAGGATGGACATTGAAAGGTCTGCGGGGGGGGGGGGGGGGGTCACAGTCCCGCCATCTTAAAATTTTCCAGAGGGAGTTTGTGTTCAATACATTTTATAGGGAAAAAACAATAAAATACGTATACTGTTTAAAAAAATTCTGAAATTGTACGGTAAAAGTTACTAGCATCCATACTGACAGTAGCTTTTACCGTGATATCCTATTTTACTGTACAATTTTACGGTAGAACAAACGAGAGTTAAAAAGGCAACATGCGAGCAGCAGGTTCAATGTCGAGACCTTCGCATTGGCAAGCTACTTTGCTGACCACCATGCCAGTTGAGACACATCGAAGGAGGGGAAATATGGTGCTATGTGCTTCGTACAGTAAGTCACGTGATGTATCAATTAGCGCTGCAATCGTTTTTTTTTTTTTGTTTTTCGGTACAATTTACTGTACAGGTTTCTGTGCTGTAAACACTCCATTTTACCGTAATATTTACCATAAAAGTTTCCTGAATTTTTAACAGTGTACAAAGATGCCTAATTTTATTATGCTTCGGAAGTCCAGTTGGGGAGGGGGGGGGGTCGTTAATCGTACGCCCTTGTTGGCCCAAATAGCGAGCCTGGGGTTGCACCATAAAAAGGAGTAGCAACAGTTTTTCTTGTCCAGTTATGATAATAATTCATCCTGATGTAGAATCTAAAACGACTGCAATTTCTCTTCAATGGTGCACAGTAACCAGTGCTTGGAAAATTGAATAGGGGATGGTCGTAAGTGATGTCACGCTTTTTTTTTTCAACATTTCCGGCTCCTCCCTCCTTTGTCACAAAGTGTCACACTTCATCTTATCCCCTCCGCTGTTTACATGACATGCTACTTTTCATATACATTAAAAGTTTTGAGATGTCAATACTTTTTGTTATCCCCTCTCCTTGTCAGTAACTGCCCCAATTTCCCGATCCCCCCGCCCACTTCAAAGTGTAACATCACTTGTAGGTGAACCCTTATCTAGTAACAAGAGGAAAAAATGGTTTTATCGAACCTTACTTCTGGTGAAAATAAGTACACCTGTTAAAAGAAGTCCAATTTCTAAAAAGTTCCAGACACGTGTTTTCGTGGTTTAAAAGAACTTTTTTACCAATACAAAAAGGTGTAAGCTTATGGATGTAAAGATATCCGACAAAAGAGAAAGAAAAAGAGTAACATCCAGTGCTTTTTTCGGATATCTTTACATCCATGAGTTCACATCTTTAGTTATTGAGAAAATGGTTTCTTGAAAACGAAACATGTGCTAGTATTTTTTTAAAATTCGTACTTTTTAAAGATTGTTGCATACATTTTATCTTTTTAGCAAAACAGCACTTAAAAAAAAAAAAAAAAAAAAAACAAAAAAAAAATCAATTTTTGCCTTCTAGTAAATTTTTATTTCAACAATCACACCTATATAAGCACGCGGTTCTTGACACTTCCGGTGTCACACATTGTTTTCCTCCAACTGTCATAAATAATCCGGAATATTTTAATTGATCTATTTCTGTGCAGAAAGAGTAAAACTTTAACCCTTCTGCACAAATATAATAGAAGAAAACTACGTCACTGAAATTAAAATTTAAAAATATTTTAGACACGTGTTTCAAGAAATAAAAAATAAAAATAAACCAAAGTTAAATTTTAAAAAAATGACAACGTTTTATTGCACAAAACTTGTAGATCGCTGCATACGCGTGCTTTGACGTTACAAGGAACTCTTTTTTACTTCCTTTTACAAAAAAGGAAGTATTGTATTCGCGAAAAAATTTTCACTCAAAGATTGGCATTAATTTACATTTTTTTCACCCCCGAATGAAAGTTGAGTTTTTTTCGACCCGACCACACGTGGATATATGCCTAGGAACGTACAGACACCCGAAATATCCATTTTGACGCTACCCCCGAGTTAATTACAACGAATTTTCTAGTGACGTCCGTATGTACGTGTGTATGTGCGTATGTACCTCGCATAACTCAAAAACGGTGTGTCCTAAAAAGTTGAAATTTGGTACATATACTCCTAGTGGGGTCTAGTTGCACACCTTTCCTTTTGGTTGCATTCGGATGTTCCTAAGACGGTCTTTTTCCCCTTTTTGTGTGTGTGTGTGGGGGGGGGGAATCATTGTTAATTTCGATGTAAACTCAAGTAATGTTATAATTTGGCGGAGACTTGGCGATATATCGCCAGTCTTTTGATCGCCAAGTTTTGTCGCCAACTTGGCGACAAATCTATCTTTTTTTTTTAAATCTGGTTTCAATTTGGCCACTGTTGGTGATATTTAGAGAGTAAACAATTGAATCACATTAAAATTGCCAATAATGGGAAAATGACATTAAATTGAGTAAAAGGAAGTCATGTGATGCACACATCAGCTCGATTAAATGCAAAAAAAAAAAAAAAAAACTGAGGTAATGGATGGTGGTGTGAACGCAGTATAGTTGAAACACACACACACAACTGACCATTAAGAAACTATCTTCTATTTCTTCCACATAAATGCTCTAGTAGTTTATACTGAATCAGTCAGAGTGTCAGAGTATCTACTCCCCCTTAAATGTGAATTTTTCCATGAGTATTTGCATTACTGTTGGAGTAGGGCAGTGGTGCCCAACCTTTTTTTACCCAAGGGCTGCAAGATCACTCTCGCTGTCCAGAACAAATATAAAATTTAAGTTCATTTGAATGGTTTCTTAGATAACTAGGAAAAGGAAGGAAATTTACAAACCAAGAATTCTGCTAAATGAATGAAATACCAACGTTTTGATGCACAAAAATTGCAAATTTTTGTGATAATTTTATGTGCAGTTTTTGTGCATTAAAACGTTGGTATTTCATTCATTTAATTTTCAAGCACAAAGGTATTTATTCCTTACAAGAACTGTCATCATTACTATAAGATTTTTTTTTTATCGATACGAAGTTTTAGAACCAATTTCTGAACATTTTCTCCCAAATTTGCAGCAATCATTCTTAACACCGAATAAAATCTAACAAGAACCAATTCCCATTAGGTTTCATTTGTGAGCCGAATTTAGTTCGATTGCATTTTCTTTTGAGCACGGCAAAAAACGTTTCATTCACACCCACACAGATGAAAACACCTGCTTACACGCATGCAAAAAAGCACAGAGATGGAGAAGATAGATCCAAACAATTTTAAAGTAAAAAAGAGAAAACCAGTCTAAATTAGAGAGTAGAAAATTTTCAATGAATCAAAAATACCAGACTTTTGTTTCAAAAGGAAATTTAGCAAACCTTTTTCTTTTTTGAGAAATTTATATAATAAACCACATTTGATTTCATTCGTGTTTTCTATTGATTTTGGTTACAGTAGATTATTTAATTATGGGGTTGGGAGTTCTTATATAACAAAACGCCGAATTGTTTCATAAGAAATAATGCTCGCAATAACTACCATAGAAATAATAAATACTGCAGATAAGTTTATGTAATGCTTCAATGGGGGTTGTTTACGAAACTTTAAAAGTATTTTTTTCTGAAAGAGCAGCTTAAAAACATAGGATTTAACCATTTTTTACATAATTAGACAAAGTTTAATATTTTTTAACAATTATTGTAATTGGTGCGCAGATTGAAATTCATTTGTCACGCTTCTGCACATGACATCACAAGTGATGAAATGCCATTCACTGATGCCATTAGCGCACATCTCATATTGTCATCGGTTGATAGCAAAGCGTAAGCATTTAGCTCGCCAGTGGAGTACCTCGCCAAAGTACATCACTTGTGAGGTCATAAAGACCACGCCTTATTTCTAAACGGACATTTAAAAAAATTAAATAAAAAATAACTGTTGGGAAAATAAAAAAAATTCTGGTTCCATGTAATTTGTTTTTGCTAATTCTATCAATTTCAGTACATCACTTGTGACATCATAAATACCACGCGTTATTTCTAAAATCGGACATTAAAAAAAATTAAAGAAAAAATAACTGTTGGGAAAATGAAAAAAAATCTGGTTCCATGTAATTTGTTTTTGCTAATTCTATCAATTTCAGTGACTAAAAGTAGTTTTTTTGGCTGAAGGAAACAACCGCATTATACTGATTTCATTTTTCAAGTAAAACTGACATAAAAATAAGAAAAAGACTAAGAAGAAAAATACCCCCAATTCAGTAAATAAAATTAAATAATGGAAAGCATTTTTTTGGATGAAAAATTTTGAAGGAGGCCCTTGCATGCGGCTATACTTTGGACATAGAAAAAAGTAAAATGCACTTAAACACATACAAATTGCTTCAGATAATATAGGAGGGGAGGTAAAAATAAAGAACGAAATGGGGTTGAAAATTTTCAAGTCTTGATCTGTGCTCCCCGCAAGAATGTATATTCTTCGGATCAAAGACGCTCACATTTTTACGGAGATAACACTCTGAACGAAACAAAAAGCATTATGCCACATTATGCAGCAAAGCTAACAACCTACATAAAGGATTAGAAAGTGAAAACAAACGACACGGGCCCGATGAAGAGACCCAAAGAAAAGGGACGGTCGAATCAAAGCACTCTTAGTTCAGCAACAAAACGAACTCGTGTTCGATGTTCGGATCGGAAACAATGGAAACTTTTCCAGACTCATTAAATTCGATTGTGTCCCCTTCGAATGATACTTGTTCTCCGGAACGAGTTTTGTTTCGTAACGTGTTATGTTGTTAAGTGAATGGAAACAAACTTGGACAAAACTTATTCAATTGTTGGCCCGGGCTTGACACCGAGTATACGCTCAACAAATAATTGACTTTTATCTTGTGGATACGTGCAGTGACGAAAATGGATTCATAGTCGAAATGAATTTGGGTTTGAATGAGTCAATGTAATTTAATTTAGGGCTCACAATAGTCGTTTTTATCAACGAAATTTGTGTAGGTGAAGTAATTTAGCTTAAATAATGGAGCATTTCTTTGAGACTTGTAGAAATATAGGAGGTAATCGATTTTAATTAACCCCTTCAGACCTAGTGTCCGGTATACCCGACATACATTTTAAACAGCTGCTAATCATTTAATAATTGATTTAATTAGTTGATTTTTTTTGTATTTGACTCTTTACACTCTACTTATTATAATCTGTGAAATAATTTTTCGTTTTGGGATTGTCAACACTGACATATGAGGATTGAGAGATAGAGAGTGGCTCATTTTTCCAACCATAGATTTTCATCAGAGAAGCGAGGTTTTTTTTCCTGATTTTTTTAAAAATATATAATCTTTAATTGTTTTAAACGCTTATATTATGTTTTATAATTGTTTGTAGAACATTTTATAATGAAGTTTGTTCGGTATTTTATCGTTTTTGTACATGGAATATTGATTTCAAAAATATAAGTCCGGAATATTGGACGTGCCATAACTCTTTTAATTTTTCTCCTACAAACTCAAAATTTTGTCTATAAGATACCCTTTACCATAGTAAACTGTGTACCAAATATCAAAATATTTGGTCCAATATTTCATAATTCCGACTGAAGGGGTTAATCTGAAAAAACGCAAGTTCTGTCAGCGAGCGGATCGTCCAATGTTATATACATTTTCTTTGGGAGTTTGGACCACGAAACAATCCTCTCTTTTCTCTCCAGGATCATTAATTCGATAATTAATGATAATTTCATGCAATAAAAACCAGAGTTGCCGAGTCGGAAGGAAAACGTCCAGCTCCGGGAATTTCACTGCCTTCTACTCCGACTTCTTTACCGAACAAGCAGCGATAAAATTAAAAATTTTAAAAATCCCCGATTGAGTCGCAACTGTAGAATCAAGAGGGAAAATTGAAAAGCCTTTCAAAAGTTTTATACTATTAAAAACCAGTTACAAGTATTTTATTTGCTATTAAATAGAAACTGGCAACAGATAAAATTTTTAAATCATTGCGTTTAATTTCCTTATCGGCCAACAATGAATTCGGTTATCAATCGCGTGAATAAAGGCTTACCCGTTATTAAAATCTGCTTTAAAAAAACGTTATAATTCTATGAAACATGGAAGTTCCAAACACATTCTATCAGACGCGGGAAAAAATCTCTTTATTCTGGTATTAAAATTTTTAACTAGGTTTTCACTGCAAAAACCACGAAAAACCATTTAGAGGTTTTAATTTATATCTTCGTTAATTAATGTCACCTAAATATGCAATCTAGTCTCTCCTTTCGAACACGTTTTCTTTTTTTCAAAATCGGTCCATCCGTTTAGGCGCTACACTGCCACAGAACACACAGACACGTCAAACTTATAACCCCTTCCTTTGTGTGTCGGGGGTTAAAAATCAGTCCGTTTCCGATTCCACAGCCCTGGTAAAAACTATTCTAACGACTCCGACTCCTTTACCCCAAAATCAATCTGACTCCCACTCCACAACCCTGATAAAAACTATGCTATGACTCGAACTCCTTACCCCAAAACCATTCCGATTCCGACTCCGCAACCCAGATAAAAACTATGCTAATGACTCCGACTCCTTTACCCCAAAACCAGTCCAATTCCGACTCCGCAACCCTGATGAAAACTATTCTAATGACTCCGACTCCGCAGCCCTGATAAAAACTATCCTTATAACTATGACTCCTTGACTCCAAAAACCACTCCTATTCCGCACGCCTGGTAAAAACTATCCTAAGACTATTATTATTAGGAGGCTTCTGCTCACTTAAATGAACACAGCTGCTCTAAAGCAGCCTTCGTTAACCGCTTGTCATTTAGCTACAGAGGTGGCGAACTTTAGTGCCAGGAGTTTTTTTCTTATGTTCGCTTCGCTCGACAACTTCCGTGCTTGAGAGTGACCTGAGCTATCTGCGCAGCCGCCTTCAGCTTTTGCTTGGCATTTGGCTAAAGGCTTAAGGAAACCATGAAGTCGGGAGGTTTAGATCCCTTCTCGCCCTGCCCGCATGGCAGCAGCTTTCTACAACTTACTGCCATTTCGCGACGGACTTGGAAATATCTTTTTTTTTCGGGGGGGGGGGGGGGGCGAATCCAGCTATCTTCCGTTTATGTCTGTGGTACAGATTTTAATAGTTCAGTTAATCATTGATATCTGCGGCAGTTAAAGGTATAGAGCGATGGAACATAGCATAATGGCATCCTGGATATTACCAACACAATGGTACCTGTCTCGAACCCGAACAAACAAGCAGTTCGGAGAAAGATAAACGAAGAGATAGACAGACGTAAGAAGATTTTAATAATGTATAGATTTTTTCTGCGTTCATACAGAAAATATAGGTGATCCAAGCTCAACACCAAAGTGAATCGATTATTTCAGAAAGGGCATAAGTCTAATGGATTTCCGTAGGACTTATGCCCTTTCTGAAATAATTGATTCAAGTATCCTACAAGGTTGCGACTATTGCAGGTTTTAGTTGCAATGTTTTACTCGTTTTTTAAAACATTTTTAAAGAAAACAGTAGTAGGGTAGACCAATTAGTGAATGAACACTTAGACGCATTTTCGTTTTCAAAAATTGATACTACAGTAAAACCTGTAAAGTTGGCTACCTGTCTAAGTTAACATCCGTTTTAGGTACATAATTAGTCCTATATCATATAAATCAACCTCTATAAGTTGACCACCTGTTTAAGTTGACCACTGAAGTAGTGCACGGTAAGTGGTCAACTTACACTGGTTTCACTGTATCGTTAAAAATTGTAGTATCAGCCACATGACAGTAAAATCGCATAAATGATGTGTGTAGTCATATCAAAAAAAAAAAAAAAAAAAAAAAATTGAATTCTGAAATTTTTAATTTAAATTACGTTTTTCGCAATCCTGAGTTGCGACAGGGCCCTACTCATTGGGGGCTATTGTTTCTAGAAACAGCTCCTGTCCCCCCAAGCCTACCCCTCTTCCTGGGCGGTTAAGTATGTATAGTTGTGTGTGAGTGTGCAGGCGTGTGTGTATGCGTAGGCGCACGTGCGTGCATGTGTAGGCTTGTGTATGTGCGTAGACCTGTGTGTATGCACGTAGGCGTGTGTGTAAAGGCTTGTGTGTATGAGCGTGTGTGTGTGTATGAGCGTGTGTGTGTGTATGAGCGCGCGTATGTGTAGGACATGGACGCCATCGACCAGGAGAAGCGGATAGCTCAGGACCGGGGGACAGCCGCACCTGCAGAGGTCGGTGGGCGGTGGTGCTGGTGTCCCTGGTCCAAGTTGAAAAAGGAACCACAACATCAAGGACGGTGAAATGAAAGCAATAAACAATCGTGATTGCTCAAAAAAAAAAAAAAAAGAAAAACTGAGGATTTTTATGGTTTTGCATCTTGGCTCTTTGGGGGGTTAAATTGAAGAAAGTGCACCGGGCCAGTGAAACCACCCCAACCTGTGAACAAAGACAGCGTTGCCTAGTCGTTTTCTTTCTGGAAATGGCTAGAAGGGAGTGACTACTGCCAATTCACCTAAGAAAAATTATTTAAAACCTTATTTTTTTTCACAAAAATATGAGGTGGTCATTCACTGGTCGGTTTTCCCGAGTTTTGATTTATTTTCTAAATACTATCACTTTACAGCAGTTTATCAAAGGCTTGATTGAATTTCGTGTGCAATTTTTTAAGCTTGCTTTTGTACCCGTTTAACCAACAATGCAAATTAACCAACCACGCAAATTTAACACTCGGATCAGTTAATTTGGACATTGAGTGTAAAACATACCTCAGCGTGCAATGAGGAACAAACATACAATGTTGTTTAGTTTAGTAGCAACTGGCCAGCGATTTTCCTGCTCTTATACTGGATCGATGATAGCCAAATACAAACAACTCTTACTAATGAATTTCACAAATGAATAAAAATAGTTAACTCTATTTAATAGTTTTGCTGATTTAGAAATTATACCGCAATGTATGTAATAATATTTAGAACACTTGTTTGCGTTTTTCGACAATATTAAACGAGATATTCCCAAAAGTCGGCACTTAATTTCTGAGAGACATATTAACTTTTTCTTCAGTAATAAACATTTTTTTTTTACAGAAAACAAATAATCCTGCATCAGTGCTGAACTCGACTTCAAACCGAATTCCTACGTCCAACAAGCCATTTATTAAAGAGAGTAGCAAAGAAACAAAAGCCAGAATATGATGGGTTCTACTGATGAATTACCTATGACTGAAAAAGTTAAGGTAAATAGTGTCTCTTGATTCCTTTGCTGCTTTTATACACAGTACAGTTCAAGATTGGTGTTTGGCTTACGGCTTTGGAAGGATCCTTTTCAAAACTGGTTGAAAACAAAGTAAGATTGGATAAAAATGAAACAACGTTTAAAAGCACAGAAAGGATAGAAAGTTTATAAAAACGCAGACATGTTTCGGAGGCAATAGCCTCCTTCCTCAGTGCGAAATGAACAAATGGATGAATCAAGGTAAAGGGAGAGTTTAAATGCGTAACTGGAAAAACATTGACCAATCAGATATCAGCGAGTGCTGAGGCAAAATATGACCATGTTTCTCCAATCTTATTCAATCTTACATGTTAGAATGCGTCAAATTTTGCCTCAGCACTCGCTGATATCTGATTGGTCAATGTTTTTCCAGTTACGCATTTAAACTCTCCTTTTACCTTGATTCATCCATTTGTTCATTTCGCTCTGAGGAAGGAGGCTATTGCCTCCGAAACATGTCTGCGTTTTTATAAACTTTTTATCCTTTCTGTGCTTTTAAACGTTGTTTCATTTTTATCCAATTTACCTTGCACAGAGCTATCGCTTTTCAAAATAAGATTGGCTCAACTCCAAGCTTATCTTGTTTTCAACCAGATTGTTCCTTTCGCCAACACAAGCGTTGGCGAAACATTTTTTTTTGGGGGGGGGGGGGGAATGAAGGGGAAAGCACGTAATTTGTTAACAATCTTTACTAATAATAAAGCTGAAAGTCTCTCTGTCTGGATCTTTCTCTGTCTATCTGTCAGGATCTGTGTGACGCGCATAGTGCCTAGACCATTCGGCCAATTTTCATGAATTTTGGTACAAAATTAGTTTGTAGCATGGCTGTGTGCACCTCGAAGCGATTTTTCGAAAATTGGATTGTGTTCTCTTTCTATTCCAATTTTAAGAAAATTTTACCGAGCAAATTATCACAACGTGGACGAGTAAATTACGAAAGTATACTAACGCGAAACCATAACATGGGCCTACAAGTGAATGTAGCAAATTGGCGAAAAATTCATCATCCATTATTTGTAAATATAGAGGCGAACCAAGTGACCTTTTAATTTTCTACTACGGGCAAAGCCGTGCAGGTACCACTAGTAAGAAATAAATTTCAAAAGAAAATTCGCGTCAAACTTTTAAATAAGAATCACGTTTTGAAAGAGTTGATTTGCTTATCTCGCATATTGCTCTCCTCATTCCCAAGCAATCGATATTTTTGACTCTTGTAAGGTACACCAATGATTTTGAGGTGCACGATACCTAAGTAAAAGTCTCAAATCCAATTCATCAAGCAGATATCTAGTAGAAAAAATTTAGAGTTGTTATTTCAGCTGCATACGTGAAAGAGGGTTTTGTTTGACTGCTACTTGCCATTTCGTCGAGACACCGAATTTCAATGGATGCTATCCCAGTAGTAGAATTGGTTTTAGTAATATGCAACGCAGATCAAAAATCAAAAAACGGCCTGCAAGATAAACCATCATTGGATTAGTCATAAAACTTAAAATCGGCATCAAGAAATAGTTAAATACTAGCTGCTTTGCCCGGTCCATCTTGAAAATAAAAATTATGTCAAGTGAAGTATATTCAACAATCAGGGTTAAAAAATAAATTAAAAAAATCATGATTTCCTTTCCAAACAGTGACGACAGATATTAAAATACTACTAGCTGCGTGCCCGGCGTTGCACGGGCTACTTAAAAAATGAAAGAGATGTCCAATTGATGTTTTTGTATTACTCTGACATCAGTTTTTAAAGCGCTAAGGAGTAAATAAATATGCGTAATGCAAGGTTTGCAAAACACCAGTAGAGCATATTTTTGGCAAAAATCTCTTTAAAGTTAATCATAGTTATCAATAATGCAAGTTATGAGTATTTTCAGTTAGCACAAAAGATGAAAATATATGCATTATCAATTATAATCTGTGCTCACTTTAAACTGAATGAAATCTGATAGACTATACCTGAAACATTTGTATGTACAATTAAGATCAGCTTTTTACATAAAATGACACATACTTTTTGGTTGCTTACGTGAAACTAAAGCACCAAGACTTTATAAATACCAATCAGCATTAATTTAATACCAAGCCATCAGATTCGAATTAAGCTCTAGTTAAAATCCTTAAAAACAATATTTTTGTTCAACTCTGTTTCACTTAAAGAAATCCAAACAATCTTAATTTAACATGTTCTTTTAACGATACAAACTGTATTTCAAAAATAGAAACAGGAAGAAAAAAGAGAGTTATTACAATTCGAAAACTCACCCATGTGACGGGAAAAGCTCCAACAAAATAAACATAATTAGTCACATCTCCTAAATGTGCCAAAATATGAAGCCGGCGAATGATAAACTTACACTACAATCAATAAAGATAGCTAAAGAAACAACTTTCCTATGCTGAAAATAGTTAAGAACGTTGAATGTAAAAATTAAAAAAAAGACAGACGATAAAATAAAGGCTATGTCCGAATAGTGCAACCAATTTTAAACTAATTTAAAATAAAAATTCTAGATGGAAACGTTGTTTTAAGATTTGGACAGCAGCCAAAAAAATCTCTTTTAAAAGAATGATTAGAATTTTATTTGCTCACCAATATGCAAAACGGCAACAGGAAAGAAATAAAAATTCCTGAATAACATTATGTTAATTAACGTTTTAATTAATATCTCCGCTAATTAAAGTCGCACAATTACGAGATTGGTCCTATTGTTTTCTTTGGAAAATTTCGAATTGATCGGTATCTCGTTTGACTCTCGATTCGAAGCGGTTCTCGAGAAGATGGATCTTCAGACAGACAGACAGACAGACGCGAACAGATTTTAATATTATAGTGGATAAGATACTAATACAAGTACACGCTACCTGTGGATTATATGCCAGAATTTTACACGGGTATCAGTGCTAATCTTAAATTTTTAGGTTTTTCCCCCACCAACTATGAAATAGTCTGCAGACTTCCATAAGAATCTGTTACGTACGTCTGTTTCTACTACCGGATATACTATTTATCGCTATTTTGGTGAAAAATGTTATGTGGAAATCCCAGTCCGGCTACGCACTTAGGGTGAAAGTAATGGAGGTTAACCGTTGTTTTTGTTTGAATTATTTCGAGATAATCCGTTAAAGTGTTCGATAAGTAATATTTAAGTACATTAATGATACGATCCTGAAATTATTAACGATGTCATTTTTTAGCTTCCTATCGCATTCATACAGTCAGTTACCGTTGAAAATCCGAGGGTTAAACGAAACATTTAGTGTTCATTTCCAATTACTGACATTCAGCACATTAAGTTCCACGTCACCGATGACGTGGCACTTCACTGCTAAACCAGTAAAACTCTGCGCGGGAAAAAAAATAATAAAATAAATAACTTCAAAATGCTCCCGACACCATTCTTGCTGATTTTTATGAAAATGAACACTTGAATCCAAATATAACCACCGTTTCTCCCCCCAATATCCCCACTTTTTTAAAAATGCTCCCTTCTTATTTTTACACGACTGCGCTTGAGCGGCGCAAAGGATTGTTAATGTGTTTATGAGTCTAAGTATGTATGTTTGTTCCTATGTGGCGTTGTAGAGGCTAAACTCCTTTGCCAATTTTGATGATTCTTACGTCAATCGATTTGTCTTCACATTGGAAGTGTCACTAAACACATGACAGTAATCAAAATTCACCATATCATCAACCAGTCGCCATATTGTCAGTTCCAGATCTTGTCGCAAACTAAATGCGTGCGACAAATGCAAGTAGCGTTTTGACTGCCGGATTTTTTTTTTTTTTTCCCTAAGTCTACTAATTCAATTTTCATCATTTGTTTTTGCCGTGATTCAGGGGATTGAATTTCGCGGCGTGTAATTTCTTGACGGGCTTCTTTAGTTTTACGAGAAAGATTTGACTGACAACGTTTCTGAGCTCGCGTCATCATGAGTTATACGGGCTGTTTATATAGCTGTGGTTGACTTTAGTTCGAGCATTTTTGCTAAAGGTCAAGCATATGTAGCTTTAAGCCGAATTAGGTCCTTAGAGGGACTAATAATCAGTAGTGAATAAAATATGACAACGTATATAAAATACAAATTGAGAATGAAAAAAGGTTAAAAAACCAGCAAACAGCTGTTTCGGCACTCTAAAATACAAGTGCCATCATCAGTGCATTAAAAACGAAGACAGGTTCACCCGACAAAACACAGTCGAGGCGAACATTGGAATGAGAGACGAGTTGTAAAAGATATGAGAGCAGTACCGGAAACGATGACGTCAAGGTTACGTCAGAACTCAGGAAGACAGTTTCACTCAGTAGAAAACGTCAAGAACAAAAAATAAATCAAAAAACAGACTTCCAAACATTAGGAAAAGGGGGAGTGCTAGACAAATCATCAAGGTGAACAAAAAAATCCGACTGCGTAAAAACCAAAAAAAAAAAAAGAAAAAAATGTAAGCCGTGTAGTTTAGAATGTTCTTAAGTACTACTGAATAACTACACCATTGAAATAATTTTATAATCGATACACCATAAGACAAATCATATATTCAAAAGCAGAATAGAATTATTATAACAGTCGGGGCCTATTCAAATATTTTACGGGGTTCCTTGATTGCTCAAAAAGGAATGGGCCTGACTGTTGATCCTTCTATTCTGCTTTTGAATTTATGATTTGTCTTATGTGTGCTTCGATTATAAAACTATTTTAATGGTATAGTTTTTCAGTAGTACTTAAAAACATTCTAAACTACTGGGTTTGTATTTTTTTCTTTTTTGTCTTGAAGGTTTTTAAGTAGTCGGGTTTTTTGTCTTTATTTAATAATTATTTTTTATTCTTTCAGTTTTTGACACTTTCATAGCCAATATTTTTCTTTGGACGGGGAGGGGGGCATTAATTTAACCATTAACATTTTTGTGAGGGGCTAGAGAGGAGCAAATTTCAAAGGAATGAACTGAACATTTGGAGCAAGTTGGGAGAATCATTGGGGTGACCCCCCTCCTAAAAATGTAATATATCATAAAAACTAATCTTTCTTCTAGGGGTTTATATTTAAAGTTTTTTTTCACTTATTTTTCATAATAAAACCAGAGTATAGGGGATCATTTTGCATAAGAATCAGCAGAAATGGTGTCAAGAGCATTTTGAAGGGTTGTTTTTCCCTCACTGTGTAACCAATGATCAACAGCGATTGAATGCGACAAGGGGATTACGAAGACCTATCATGTGACTTTTCTCTTTATTCCAAAAAGGGATTAACTTTCTCTCTGCTAGAATACATCCTCTGAGGATAATATTTAAATATATTTTTAAATATTCCAACATAAGTAATTGTTTTGAGTTTATGCTTCATCAGGCGAGATGAGAGTAATATTTCAACATGCATCGTTGGGTCTTTATGGATAAACATCACTAACAGATGTTAATTGCGAAGGGACGCTACCTGAGTTCTTATGTGCCTTTCAGTCTAACAATATTATAATTGACACAAAACTAGTATTTATCAAAGAAAATATTAAATTTCCTTAAGCTTACAAGGTCCGCTCTCTATAACCTGTTATATCTTCAAATTCAAACTTCGCAATGCACGATATTTTGTTATAAAATAGAAATACAGTGAAATTCCGTTACAACGAATACCAATACAACGAAATTTCCGCTTCAACGAATTATATTTTCAGTCCTGATTTAACTGACATTACATTATTTGAATTCCATTACAACGAAATTCTCGTTACAGCGAACAGAATTTGCGGTCCCTTGAAGTTCGTTGAACGGAATTTCACTGTAGTTCCTTTCCTTTAAGAAATGAATCAAATTAAGAAATAATCAACTTCAGAAGAAAAAACAGACCACCAACTCTTGGCTTTTGATGTTTGACAAACAAAAAGAAAATTTCATATACTCTAAAAGTAATTGGATATCTGATTTAAAACTCAGAACCGAGAACCCCAACTGAATAGGGCTTTAGCGCAGCCAGAAGTACCTTCTGAAGGGGTGTTTTGATCAAAAATACCTCCTGAAAGTTTTTTTTTTTTTTTTTGATCAAAACAGCCCTTTAATATGCATTAAACTACCGTATTAGAATAGGGAAGTTGCAACCTATTAAATGTTTATATTTTGATTATTGGATATTGTTAATTAACCCTCAAAACTAAAAAATTCACCATCGCCGAATTGTAAAACACCGTGATTGATTTTTAATGAATTTTTAAAAATCCACGCGCAAAAGTGCGCTTTTCTGAAACGTCACGAGCTTACGTCACAGGGCACTAATGGGCAGCCTTCCGCCGAAGATCCCTTTTTTTCGCTAGGGACATTTTGAGTGCGCTGATATTTTTATTTTTTAGAAATTCAATAATCTTTTTGAACACACTATGGGGACCAGATTCGTTAAAGCACAATCTAATAATCTTCCTCAAGCAACATCAATGATGGTATTCGAATATTTCCGAGAGGATGAGAGGTTTAATGTTCCAGAAACGCGAGGAGGTAAGCCGTATGTTTCGTCTTCGAAGCCAACTGCACGTCCTTCTGCTTCTCACACGGCGGAAGAGCGCATGACGTCACTTCCTGTTCCTGTGCCATTTGACGTCACAAGCGCTTGAACTTTAAAAACTAATTTAAAAAAAACTACTTATCGTATCGCAAAAATTTTTTCACCTATGATGTTCATACATGTTACTCTATCATATAAAAATAAAAGTGAAAAATAGAAAACTTCCCTATTTGCATTTATGTTAAAACCAATGCCTCTGGGGGGAGGGGTGTTTTCACACCCTCCCCCCACCCCTCGCTGCACCACTGGAATAGAGCCACCTGAAGTTTAAAAAGAAATACATTTTTCAATATTTCTGTAGATATTTTGTAGTTTTAAAAGGTCTCTAAAACTGCATACGGCGGAGGTGCGCGCTTCCAAGCCTCCGTGTCCGAAACCGAAACTTGGTGAGCGCATCGAGGCGAGACGGTCCTTGAGAAGGTCTTTGTTCCACATTCCTCGTCACGGACCCTTTGGCGGGAAAATCTGCCGACCCCCGTTCCATCGACGGCTCACCATCACTCGGCGACATTCTGTGTCAAGAAACATCGAAAGTGAAACAATTCGCCCGCGGCGCTCGAGGTTCGGTGCCGAGACGCGAAAATAAGCTTTTTTTTAAATTGGTTTTTCGCATTCTTCAATGCCCATTTCTCCGAAACAATAACGGTAAATCGCGTTCCGTTACAAACTCACTAAAACGGCGGGAAATATGAAAAGGGAAGCTCGGACACTGGGGCTCCTTGATAGGAGGTCACGGCGGTCAGTGTGACCTCCCAAAATTTCCCTCTTCGGCACATTTTGTCTGACGATGACAATTAGGCAAATTGGTAAACATCATTGCAAAATAGCCATTTTTTAAATCTAAAAAAAAAGCACATACGCGTATTTTGTCATTACATTTTAAAATTCGGAGTTCCATTCGGTAACAAAATTAGTGTGAGACAGAGAATAAACTTCAATATCCGGAATTTATGTTCAGTCTGCTGTGAAAACTAGACCCTATGTCCTAGTTGTCCAAAAATCGGGGCCTTCTCTCCGTCTCGGGGTTCTTTCGTCCGTCGGACCTTTTGAACGTACACTGTTAAAAAAATTTCCTGAAAATAACGGAGAAAGTACCGGCAGCAAAGTTGCCGTAAATATTACGTTTCCGTTCAATGACTTTCCGTGATTTAACAGAAGTTCCATTTCTTATTTCTCCGTAGTTGTAGTTTTCCGTTTATAAATTTCTCGTGACTGAACGAAAATTCCATTTCTTATTTTTCCGTTCATTTACGATCTTTCTGTGTTTTAACAGAATTTACGTTCCTTATTTTTTCATTGCGATATTTTTTCCATTTCTCATTTTCCCGTATTTATATAAAAAGATTTTATTTTAAAAAAATATTTAAAAAGCTATGTCAAGTATTGACTTTTCGTTTCATTAAAAATTTAGTTCTTTAAAATGATATATAATACAGATATAGTTAACTGTTCTAAAAATATTACTTTTTTTTATTTGCATTTGTTACTCAAAGATTTTTTAAATTAACATCTGGAGAGACAACTTACCTAACATACCAAGCATCCATTTGCTGACCAAAACTTTTTATATCAACTTCAGATGAGTCAAATTAATCAAATAGTACTAGCAGAAAAATTGATGGATTTGAATAGGACACCAATTATCCCTGCTGATACTGTTCGATATTCCCTTCGTCGTACATTGTCTGGGGTGGCATGGAAAAACATACATGAAAAATATGATATTTTTATTTGCAGAATATGTCAAATAAAATGCTATTAAAAGCAGGTTGACGTTATCATATAATAATATACCTGATAGAGAGTACCGCATATCTATTGTGTTTAAAAACAGAATCATTGACATGCATGTGAAGAATTTTTGGTTCCAGATGCTACATTCCCCCCCCCCCCCCCCATGATATCCAAATTTTTCACTCATTGGAATCGCAACGTAGATTTTTAGTACATAATCATTATTACTTAAGCATATATCAATCAGTTCGTTTTACCCGAACTGTTTTTCCAAGAAACTTGCAATAATCTCAAATAAGTTGTTGGATAAGATCTTAATAAATTAAATTAAGTACTTATTGTAGCCAAAACTTTCATTGTATATATTAAAGATCAACAATACACCTTTATTTAGAGATTTAAAATAGTTACTTTCAGTATTCCAAACTGTGAAGCGAATCCCCCCCCCCCAAAGAAGAGTGATTTTTCCTATGTTGCTCGCACACCACGATAATCTCCGGTATAGATACGAAATGGCATTTAGTGTATTAACTTTCAAGAATGCGTAAGAGCAATAAAAAATAACTCTATAATAGTTGTATAAATTCTAAATAAACTATCATCGGAATTCTATCAAATGCATATTAACAAGGAAAATACATTTGTATTAACATGTACAAAGATATTCAACAACACTTACATATGACCAGCGGTGCTAAATGCATCTGGATACAGCTAATCCAATAGGCTTTATTTTAAATTGATAACACGAGATCCTTAAACTATTCTCACTGCTAGAGCACACAATATGACTAACGAATAGAATTGTTCAAAGTATTGTGCAAAATATTAAAACCACAAAAATATTCTAATACTGACTCGGTAAAACCCACATCAAATCACCAGGGCGATCAAAACACATCTGCCAGTCTAAAAATGGCGCGAACATTTTTCCAAACCTACAAAGTTCAAATGCTTATAAACAATTTCGACATACGAGTATATTACTCTCCAGACATGAAATAGCAAGCTATGTATTTTGTCTACAGCATCTGAGTTGTTATTCTAAATATGCTTTTAATTAGCAGAATGTAACAGTGCGATTAATAAGCACTATCAATAAGTGATGTTTATCATGACTTGAAGACTAATCAGAGCAAAGTACAGCACAGCGGCAACCCTAGAAATGGAAAAATTCCGTTTTCGTCGGGATGTTTACGTTTTTGTAAGGAAAAAATACATTTTGAAGCATTACGGAACTATTCTGTTAAAATCAGTCAGAAAACTACCTGAATTTTCAGGTTTTTTTTAACAGTGTAGATTTTCTGTCCGTGGCCCTTTTTGTTTCGAACTTTTTGTTCGGATCCCGAAAAGATCCCCGTCCCATAAACTTGGGGGCTACCAATAGACCAGTCATTTTTGGAGGTCAGGAGGGGGCAATTAGCCTTCTCCCTTCCTTGGCTTTGAGAAACCAATGCATTTTCATATATGTGAACGTGGTTTTTGCTGTTTTTCGAAATAATATGCATTGAGTATACACACCCTTAGCCCCCCCCCCCCCTGGAAAAATTTCAAATAACGGGTCTGCCTCGCGAATCCTTAGAAGCAGGTTTTGTGTTGTGTTTGATTACTAGTGCACAATTTGGTTCGAATTTGTTCATACGTGTGAACGCATCTGTGACACCTAACCTTGCAATTCATATCTGTTCAAAGAATTTTTTTAAGTCGTATTAATACTATTGTACCCACCGTTTAAGCAATTTTCACACGTTTTAGTAAATATAAGGTTCATTCAAATGAAACCAGGTCAGTGCGTCAGACTTCACATTAGACGTTACACGCTGCCGCGTAACTGTATGTATGGAGACACCATCTGTTGGTAGAGAGACTGACGCATGCACAACGTTTCATGTTGCACAGTGACAGTGTGGTTTAACCCCGAAGAGAAGGTGGTCACACAAGTTATAATCTACTACGAAACGTGTCCTTTTTTGATCATAAGGGCCCAATCAGGGGAAGTGGGCACACTCCCTGGGCCCACTGCTTGTCGAGTTCCTGAAACGGGGACTACTATCAATACCCAGCGTTATCAAGCCACTATACCGAGCCTTAGATGAGCCATTAAGTCGAAATGGCCAGGCATGTTGTCCAAAGGCGTCAACATGCGGTCAATGCGGTGAAGACGATATTACAGTAGTTTTGGTGGGAAACGCTGGAGTTGAAACATCCACCGTGCACCCTTTCACCACGCAGACCTTTCACTGTGCGACTTTCATGTTTTCGGACCTCTAAAATAAGCTACTATTCGCAAACGATACACCGGATATCGCGGATACCACAATGGACGACGAAATGTGTGACTGGGTTCAGTCCTGGGTCCGATAGCAACCTACTAGCTTTAACAAAGATGGAATTGACTGCCTAGTGTCGCAATGGGATAGATGTGCCAATAGTTTTGGCGATTATTTTTGAGTTAATAAAATCGTAACCGTTACTTTAGGTTAGTGACCAGGTTTCATTTGAATGCCCCTTATACATATTTGCTGTATTACTACGCAAAATGTCTCGGGGACGAGGGGCGCGCACAGGGGGAGAAGAAAACCTGTTGGCCCGAGCCTGAAGGTTGCCCAAAATTTTTTTAAATGAGGGGTGAAATATATCTAGGGTAGGGACGTAGAGATAAACAATATGGAGGGGCCCATAAAAGTCATTTGCGAGGGGCCCCAAACTTTCTGTGCACGCCCCTGGCAAGCCTAATGTTTTCCCACCTCTGAAGTTCAAATCGGATCCAGCGCATAAGGTGAGTCCGTTCTTTCAGGGAGGGAGGGGGGAGGAATTCTCACCCTGAATTTAAGAAATGCATGCGTTTGCGTTTTATGTGGAAGTGTTTTTCTTTTTTCATTATGACATTCATTGAGTACGTACCTTTTCCAGTCCCTACCAGTGGAATTTTTAGAAGGTGTGGGAGGGGAGGGGGGCTTGTTTTAAAATGGTTTTGATCTCATTTCGGGGAAAAGGGGTGTTGCACTGTGTAGCATTTCAGGATGAACGCTATCACCCTTGAAGGGGATGGGCAACCCCAACTTTAAGGTGTATCTTTTGCATTTAGAGCTACAAAAATCTTCAATTTTTTTTTCAACACGCACTCGTGACCTTCTGCAGAAACACTGGATTTTTTCAGGTAAAATTAAGAAGAAAAAAAATCACGAAACATATACGTACACCTTAATATAACGTTTTTGGTCAACCTCCTCTTTCAAATATCCGAGTTAGTCACTATCCTCGATTCGAGCAATTTGTGACATAGTTGAAATCCCATTAAACGAAAAAAAAAAAAAAATGGATACCCATGTTTTAGGGTTATAAAAAACCCATTCTTCAATGAAAAAAGATAAAGCTTGTAATTACATCTACAACATGTCTGCAATAAATATTTTGTCATGGACTATGGGGACATGGTTTTTTTAAAGTAAAATTTCAAAGCTATTTTTTCCCAACTAGTTTGAAGCACGTGTGCAAAAATTTGCTCTTTGGATGACTTGACTTCCACATGCTTATCGCTTCTTGAGCTCTCTGCAACTTAGAAACGATTGCATGCAAATGTGTGCTCCTCTAATTCTGCTGTTTATAATTTTTGCCTTCTAGAACAAAGGTGTTTGTTTACTTCTTGCACAACAAGGTATCCATGCTTCCAGCATGACATCGGATAACGTTCGATATCACGGCAGCATCGCTTCGATTCCGCACATATTTCTCCCCCGGAATATTAAGCTGAATTCACTTTGAATAACAAGTGTTTGTGAATGGAGGGAGGTGTGTTTTCTCACCTGTTCGGAGGGGAAATGACTTAGTCTCTCCGATCTCATGTCATTTCACGCTCACCCTGGCGTAACCAATGCTGGCACCCGAGAAACGATGGCGCGCCGAATGGGAATGCGTTAAATGCTTTTCGCGCAGCCGATTCTCCTGCTGCAACTGAACGCTGCTACACAATTTATTTTGTTTGGAAGCTGGAGAAGGCAACAATGTAATTTGTATTCTGCGCGAAAACATCGAAACTTTTGTTTTGGAGCTCTCTGTAAATGTCACACCTTTTTTCATCATGCTTGGCTGAAAAGAACAAAATGTTGCCAGTTTTTATATACAAGTGTAACTTTAAGATAATTGTCAGGTTTCGAATTTCTGCCTAATGATTTTGGTACATTTTTGGCTCAGAGATCATGTATCCTTAGGGATCAAGTATCCCTAGACTCCCCACTTCTTTTCATGATTATGAAGGAATTAATTAGTAAAGTTTTTGCATTATCAGGTGCATTATTTCTGGCCTTACAGAATTTGTAGGGGAAAAGGGGTGAGTGTGTCGTCTTCCAAAACGAAAAAAAAAAAAAAAAAAAATGAGTCTGAATTAGCACCTGTTCACAACGAGATTTTATGTCTAGTGATAACATGGGTGCCCACACCGCAAGAGTGATGACGCGCCCTGTACAGAGCTACGAAGCACCCCCCTATATATATTCCCCCCAAATTTAGCGAGCTGATGTGTGCCTCACATGACTTCCTTTTATGCCAATTTAATGATAATATTACCTTAAAGTAAGTAAGGAAACACTTCAAATACCCCTCCCCTCACCTTAGTTTGTCACGTGCCAACCAAAGTAAAAAAAGTGTTTTGCAGAAATTAATTTCCACAACAACGGCAATTTTAACGTGATTTAATGGTTAACTCTCTTAATATCGCTAATAGCGCCAGATTAAAACCAGATTCGAAAAAAATGTTTTCGACAAATTCGACGCCTACTTGTCAATATATCGCCAAGCTGGCGACTAAAAGCTTGGTGACAGATTGCCAAATGATCGCCAAATTACAACATCATTTGAGTTTGTATCGAAATGAACACTGATTTCCCCCCAAAAAGGTGTAAAAGATCCCTTTTGGAACATCCGAATGCAATCAAAAGGGGAGGTGCATGACTAGACCCCACTAGGAGTCTACATACCAAATTTTAACTTACTACGGCATATTGTTTCTGAGTTATGCGAGATCCGAACATACATACGCACATACAGACGTTAAGAGAAAACTCGTGGTAATTAACTCGGGGATCATCAATTTGGATGTATCGGACGTCTATACCTTCTTAGGTACATAATACAAGATGTTTCAAAATGAATAGCGGGGTTTTAACATGTTATAATATTTATTACATCAATCTTACAGCCACAAGTGATATATCAAATGAAAGAGAAACTCAAACAGTTTTGTTTGTTGGCATCAGTGCGCATGCGCGTGGAATGTTTCTGCTGCAATCCGCTAGAAAGCGCTTGTAGCAAAGATGGCGACTAAAGAACAGAAAGCGTTTTGTGTTTTACAGTTTGCAAAGACGGAATCTGTTGTTACTGTGCAACGTGCGTTCCGGATTAAGTTCGGTTGTGATCCACCAGGTGGCCGTAAGGGGCCTAATGACAGGGCTTGTTTCCCATGGCCTCCACGGTCACCCGACCTAAGGCCGTGTGATCTCTATCTTTGGGGGTTTATTAAGGACCGTGTGTATGTGCCTCCACTGCCAGCCGACCTTCCCGAATTAAGGAACAGGACTGAAACAGCTGTTGCAGCAATGACTAATGAGACACTCATCAAAGTTTGGGAAGATCTCGCATATCGTCTTGACGTGTGCCGAGTGACGAATGGTGCTCACATTGAACACTTGTAGGCTATTATGTAAAACTGTTTGAGTTTCTCTTTCATTTGATATATCACTTGTGGCTGTAAGTTTAGTGTAATAAATATTATAACATGTTAAAACCCCGCTATTCACTTTGAAACACCATGTATATACGCATGTGCGTTCGGGATGAAAAAACAACTCAACATTCATTCGGGGTGAGCAAAATGAAAATTTAGGCCGATATTTGAGTGAAATTTTTTTTCGCGAATACAATATTTCCTCTACTATGTAAAAGGGATTAAAAAGGGTCACGATCAGCGATCCAAACAAGTAATGCAGACTTTACCTGGTGGCAAAATTAAGTTGTAATATTGGCAATGTCTCAATCTTTTGACATTTTACAAAGTTTATACATGAACTGTTCAGCAAAATTTGCAATCAAATTCTGACTAATGTCGACAAACAGTGGCAAATATTGACCAAGTCGCAGAGTACTGAATCTTACCGTCTTTATGCTGAACAGTTTCATGCTATGAAACTAAATTTTTGGGAAGTGGAAATCCCTTAATTTTCCGAGTGAAATTCTGATTATTACCTAATGATAAAATATGCTCATATCATACGTGAATGCATAACATCTAGTGAAGAAAAACATTAAGCATCATTAAAATGTAACTTAAATTTTTAAAAAGAAAAAAAGTACAATAGTGTTGCAGAATTTCATCCAAATTTGCCGAATTGTCAGCAAAAATTGCTGAACAGGAAAAGTTTTAGGAGGCCTCAGAGACCTCTCGTGACCTCCCATCGGAGCTCTCTAGGGCAAGACCTTTTCGATGAAAGGGCACATAATTCAATTTAACAGGCACTTTCCCAAATTCTGTAGTAGAAAATGTGCTTTTATTTATTGCATTCGTATTCAATAGGCATTTAACATTTCACAAGTATTTTAACAAGCTTTTATTAGCTTCACCTGTATGTATGTATGTATCTTGTAACGGAATCTTGCAGCTCAAATTTCGCCCACTTCCTGCTATCGGATTCTTTTGAAATTTGGCCCGCGACCTCAGACCCGATGACAATGCAATATTCTATAATCAAATTAATTAATTAACTCTTTTAATTGTTAGTTTCCTCCAATTTTAATCAATATTTTGGCATAAATCCAACAATTTGAAAAAGGAAAAATTTTTAAAAATGCATTAAAAAATGCTCGCAAAAATTAATATCTACAAAAACCTTTAATTTTTCTGCATCAGACAGAATTTGTTCCAATGTTCCAAGATAATTAGAACATGAAATATAATTGTTTTTAACTAAATTCATGCCAAAATTTAGGTGAGCCTTCAATTGGAAATTCATTGCTGATCAGACCATTGTTGAACAACTTTTATTCAAATGCATCTCAAATTTTCAAAGTAATATAAATATGATTTCCGCAAACATACATCGATGACTCACAGTAGCTTCCCATCGGGGTGCCCTTGTCTTAACTTTAAGATATTACCTCGCCTGCGTTTTATAAATAATTTCGTCGCCTGATAATTCTCCAACATAAGACTAAAAAACAGAAAAATAAAATAATAGTTTAGAAAACTAAAAAAAACACGCTTTCGTAGCAAAATGAACTAAAAAGTGAAAAATAATCTTTGGATAGTAGTAGTTGACCAATCACTTAATTTTAATGTAATACAAAAAAGCGTGGGGGGCTTCTTATCAGTTGCCTTGAATTTCTTCCATTTGTTGTCCAAGCAAAAATGTAAATAGACAGCACCCCACGCTTTTTTGTATTATATTAAAATTAAGTGATTGGTCAACTACTATCATCCAAAGATTATTTTTCACTTTTTAGTTCATTCTGCTACGAAAGCGTGTTTTTTTAGTTTTTCAAACTATTTTTCAATTAACATTGTTTTCTTACACTTCAAATACTCTCACACCATTCTAATGGATAAATGAAATGAGGAAGTTATGTTTTACAACCAGGCTTCTACAGTGAAACCTGTATAAGTTGACCACCTGCGGTGCACTACTTTAGTGGTCAATTTAAACAAGTGGTCAATTTTTAGAGAGATTGATTTCTTTTCTTTACTAATAATAAAGCTGAAAGTCTCTCTGTTTGGATATCTGGATCTCTATATGTCTGGATCTCCGGATCTCTGTCTGTCTGGATCTCTGTGACGCGCACAGCGCCTAGACTGTTGGCCGATTTTCATTAAATTTCGCACAAAATTAGTTTGTAGCATGGGGGTGTACACCTCGAAGCGAGTTTTCGAAAATTCGATTTTGTTCTTTTTCTATTCCAATTTTCAGAACACTTTACTGACAAATTATCACAACGTGGACACATTAATTACCAAATTATCATAACGTGGAACCGTAACATGAGCAAGAAAATGAAGATATCAAATTGGCGAGAAATTCATCATCCATTATCTGTAAATATACAGGCGAACCAAATAACCTTTTAATTTTCTACTACGGGCAAAGCCGTGCGGGTACCACTAGTATATGATAAAGACTAATTCTGTACCTGAAATATGCGGACAACTTAGACAGATAGTTAACTTACAGGGGTAGTCAACTTTACAGGTTTTACTGTACGTTTGGGTTTTTTCCCTTTCAACAAAGTTGACTTTTGGGATTAATTGTTGTTCTAGTTTTCAAAGAGGCTAGTATAGGAGGATGCAATGAGTGATGTAAACAGAGGGCAGGGCGGATTAATGGTTGCTTTAAAAGGGAAGGACGCTGCGCCCTCCCAAAAATTCATGCGAAAAACGCTATATTTGACCCCCTCCCCTCTTTGCAGTTGCGCCTATATGCAGAAGCAGAATTGCAAGGGGGGTGGGGGTTTGGTGCTCAGCTATTTTCCCTATGGTTTAGCTGGGTATTTTCCCAATGGAAACCGATTTCAGAACAGATTAGAGTCATCAAAATTTGAAATTTTTAATAACTTATTTCTTCTCCAGTCATTAATGAATGTTTTTACATTTTTAAAAAGAAAAAAGTATTAAACGCAAGGAAGTTCTAATTTCAAAGGGAGGCTCGAACCTCCCTTGCCCCCCTACATGGGCGCCCATGCCTCTTTGTCACAAAGTAGCACTCTTTAACTTATCCTCTCCCCTCTTGTTGCTGGCGTGACCGAACGATCACATCCGTAACACGTGCAAAACATTATTTTCAAACGTAAAATTTTTTTTAGATATTTATCAACCATACTAGCTGCGTCGCCCGGCTTTGCACGGTCCACCTCGAAAATAAAAGTTATGTCAAGTGAAGCGTGTTCAACAATCAGACTTAAACAAAAAAATGAAAAAATAACAGTAAAACTTTGCGGCAGATTACGGAAAAATAACCGAAAAGGAAACATTTTAAATTCCCCGATTACAGGAAAAACCTCAAAACAAAAGCCAGAACTTTATTTCTTGACATTCGAGAAAAAAAAGGCACAACACATTTTTATTCTCAATGATTTTCTTCACCGCTACAAATTTTAATAAAAGCCTTGTTGCGGAAAGTTGAAAAAATAAGGATATAATGTCGAAATCTAAGTATCATAATTAATAGTTTTCAATTGATATCTCCGCTAATTATTGTCGGAGGATTATGTTAAACTAGTGGTACCCGCACGGCTTTGCCCGTAGTTGAAAATTAAAAGGTCATTTGGTTAGCCTGTATATTAGCAATTAATGGATGACGAATTTCTCTCCAATTTGCTACACTGTAAAAAAAATTCGGAAACGTTTCTGAGTATATCGTGCAGCTGCGGTTCATGAAATTTTCGAAAACGTTTCTGAGTATTTCGGAATTCTCTTTCTGTAATGTCCGAAAACGTGTCTGAGTATTTCGGAATCCTCTTTCTGTAATGTCCAGAAACGTGTCTGAGTAATTCGGAATCCTCTTTCCGTAATTTTCAGAAACGTTTCTGAGTATTTCGGAATCCTCTTTCCGTAATTTCCAGAAATGTTTCTGAGTATTCTGTGCAGCTGTGGTTCATGAAAGTTTCGAAAACGTTTCCGAGTATTTCGGAATTCTCCAAACAATTTTCAAAAACGTTTCCGAGAATTTCGTAATCCTTTTTCTGTGATTTTTTCTAAAATATAATTCTTTATTATAGTATTGCATACCATATCAGTTTCAATTCTTTCATATCTAAGAGCAATAATACAAGCAATTTTAGAATCATTCGTGGATTTTTTTTTATTTTTTTTTTGGAATTTCTAATGACAAATAGCATGGTTAACAGCATAACATATGCACAATTATAAATTTTTGAAAAATTATGAAATAATCTACTAGTTTCATTCCTAATCACAAAATCGTCGGGGAATTGGAGTGGGGGTACCTTCTGAAAAGTGGGGATTGTTTGTTAAACAATCTTAAACTTCAGTTTTTCTCTCAATATTTTCAAGACAAAACTATCAACATATTGTATTTTTAATGCAGAATTTAAAAACATATCTTGTATCAAACTTGATAGCTTTTATCTTTGGATAAAATTTGACAAAACTTACCTACACTTTGCGTTCGAAATTCGCTCACGTCAAGTCGATTTCTTTGACGAACAAAGGGTACTGAAAAGTACCAACAGAGAAATTGATGAATTTAAATATGACACCAAAGTCCCCCTGCTGGAACCATTCGGGATGATTCTTCTGTTCTTGCCCTTTTCCAGCTCATCACAAATATAAATACTTACTCAAAATAGGTTACTGATTTTATTTTTACAGTGTGCGCAAAATGCATTATATACTTTATTTATTAAAACATTGAACTCTATTACATGATTATTCCATTTCATATATACGAGAATACCCCCCCCCCCCACCATAAGAGTGATGGTGCACCCATAAAATGCTATGAAGCGCCCCCCCCCCTTGAAAAAGCAACATCATATACATTATAAATCAAAGTATCATATAAATTATAAGTCAAATACTTTAATATGGTGTAAAAATACAAAATTATTTTATTAAGTCTTTTTTTTTTTTTTTTTTTTGCTTTTGATAAAATTGAGGCTCGTAAAACGAAAAAAAATGAAGACACTTTTAAACACATATATGTATTTATTTGTTAAATAAATTAATACACATTTAACTAATTTAAAGCGTTTCGCTAATGCAAATATTTAAAGAGATATCGTCATTTAGATAATACTGAAGCACTATGTTCCTAATTACATGAGATAGTTTTTTTTTTTTTTTACTTCATACAATCTAGCTACACTGTTTACAAGAGAATGAAAACATGCAACCTTAAAGACGAACTATCAAACCTGACAATTTGCATATTATAACATTTAATTCATAATGCTTGATACATAAATGTTCAGCCAAATATTAACTGAGATTGACACATAAAAACAAAGTACACAATAACACTTATTTAAATTTTTTTATAATCTTCAATTCATAAATTTTACAGAATAAAACTAGACACACTTGCACTTTAAATATGTGTTCGATGTAATGTAAAATATTTCAAATTGCAATAGTTCACAACGAAAAAATTAAACTGAAGAAAATAGTTTTTTTTAACGAGATTTATATGAACTAAATCTCTTTAAAGTAATAGAGTTGCAAAGCGACTTACCTATTCGTCGGTGGTGGTCTTTTGCATGCTTTGGTCACCAAAAAGGTGATTTTTATGACAGAATAAAATTCTGCCAAAAAAATTACCCATTTGGTAGAAAGAAGAAAAGTATCCAAGAAAAAATACCTACACAAGTTATGCGACGCAATGAAGTTACATGGCGTCCTCTCGGCAATTATTTGGTTTTTAATTTCAGTTTGTATTCCTTCCGCGAGCATGCGTCGAGAATTTGCACTTCTTACTTAAAAATAAGTGACATAGCTTCAAATTCAATCTCATGACGATACATAAGCAAGAAAATATAAGACTTTAACATTATCTTCAGTGAATTCATGCGAGGAACAAAACTTCTACTAATCCCCTTGATGAGTGTTACTTCGCATACATGAGTCAGCAGTTGTTTTCATTGCGTGCTTTCGAAAGTTTCAGTTTAGATTTGCTGCTGGACTATAAAATTGCCGTGTCACCTGCGCATGCGTCGACTCTTACTTTCTTGCTAAACGGGAAACGTTTTTGATTATAGCAGAAAACTGCGGAGGGCGTACGAATCTGTGTATTACGGAAAACTTTTTTGTATATTCAGAGAGTTTTCCGAGATTTTTTACAGTGTATGTTCATTTGCTCGCCAATGTTATGGTTCCACGTTATGATAATTTCGTAATTTACTTTTCCACGTTGTGATAATTTGCTCGGTAAAATGTTCTTAAAATTAGAATAGAAAAAGAACAAAATCGAATTTTCGAAAAATCGCTTCGAGGTGCACACTTTTATGCTACAAACTAATTTAGTGCCAAATTTCATGAAAATCGATCGAACGGTCTAGGCGCTGTGCGCGTCACAGAGATCCAGACATCCAGACAGAGATCCAGATATCCAGACAGACTTTCAGCTTTATTATTAGTAAAGATAGCCAAACATAAAGACGGGAAAAATACGAATCTATCGATACCTTTCTCGATGGTCAGTTCACTGGCGCTCGGGAGAAGTAACTCGGACATTGATGAATACATAGATACATACGCTCAGTTTTTAATTATATACGATTATGATAGAAAATGATTCCTTACATTCGAATACATGGGAATAAAAAGTCAGTTTGAAATTCCGGGAATAAAATGCAAATATAAGAATAGAAATGTCACACCCGTGCAAATGGAATGCACAATGTACGGACGTGCCGAAAACAACTAGTCAACATTCACTATCACTTGGGTTTGATGAAAATGGGAGTTAACGTTGAAATTTGAGTGGATCATTTCTTGTGAATACAATATTTCTTTAACTTGGTTCAAAAAATAAAAGAATAATAATTCGCAACTCCAGAGCTCGAATACGCTACCTTACGGTGGTTAACAATACTAAAGAAAAAGGTAAAACATTCCATTCCACGTGTTTTCTTTGGAGTAAATTACAGGATTCAGACAGTTTGTGGTGTAATGTAATTTCAGAGGAATAGAAGAGAAAGCTTTCCACAAAGATGATAAAAAATTACTGCCATTCACGAAGCGTACATGCAAGTTATAAGTTACGGCATTTGTTACTCGACTGCGCGTGCGCGACGCAAAGGAGGGTAATGTGTTTATCAGTCTATGTATGTCTGTTCCTATGTGGCGTTCTACAGGCTGACTGTTGATCCTTCTATTCTGCTTTTGAATTTGTGATTTGTCTTATCTGTGTACGGTTATAAAACTATTTCAACGGTGTAGTTATTCAGTAGTACTTAATAACATTCTAAACTACTGGGCTTATACATTTTTCTTTTTAGTTTTTTTGGTTTTTACGCAGTCGGGTTTTTTGTTTTTATTTAATAATTTTTTATTTGTTTTACCTTTTTCATCCGCCATTAGACAGTGGCGGCAGCGCCCCCTATAGTTTGTTGGAGTTGCGAATAAGTAAAGTTAAACCGCATGGTTTCCTCAAAAGAATTTTAACCATTTTCCCTCTTTAAAGGACAAGGTCTTGAATTTGAGTAATCTGTAAAATTACAGGTATTTCAAAAAGTAACGCATAAATCATTTCCCCCCCGAGTGCTGTTTTTAATGAACGGTGTAACATATAATAATCTATATCAAATCCATAGATGCATATTAAACTCTCATAATACGATGGAGATAGTTATTTCTCTTAATAACAAAGCTCAGTAGATGACTCAGTAGTGTTATTATGCTTAATAACGCAGCCCTCTAACGTCACCTAATTGCTTTTAATATTAGCAAATGTTTTTAATTCTATGATTATGATCAATGATAAATAAATATTAATCATTGTCCGATGCGCATTCCACTTCGAGAGATTTAAATTTGAAGGCTGCAGAAAAAGACTTTGAAAATTCCGACAGGCATTTTAAAAACCATTTTCAGTTTGTGTGATTTGATTATTGCGTGCCGTGTTCTTTGATTATTGCGTGCGGCTATCAATATTATTTGATTAATGCGTGCAGTTTATCTATCGCTGATTATTGCGTGCTGTGAAGTTGTGTTTTTGACCATTGGTTTATAAAGATTTTTCTGAATGGAGTCAAGAGTCAATCTTTTGGATACATTTTTCAAAACTAGTTTCAGGATGATTCATTTACTCCAGACGAAAATGTTTCGACGCTGACTGCATTCATTTCGTCATATTGACAGTTGTTGCGTGAAGGAGTCTTGAAAGGTTAAAAAGTAACTTTTGGCTTTTTTTAAAGAAGCAAATTATTAAAACAACGCCAACCGGCGATGGTTGCGTTTTTTAGGTTTAGATGATTGATCGTGTTGCACTTTTTAGCACCGAATCCGGAAATGATTTCCTTTTTTTCCCCTTCACGTCAGGATTTCTTCACAAAATGCAAATTTTAAAAGGAGGAAAACTCGACTTCAAAATAGATAGGAAAAAAAAAATATTTTTCTAATAATTTGTTATTATTTTTGGGTTGCTGTCAAGGGACCACATTGCAGTTTCCGATTTTTTTAGAAAGGAAATCCAGCTCAAATTTTACGTTAATTATAGGAAAAACTACTTGTTATATTTCTCTTTTAATAAGAATATTCAATCTTATGATAAATATAAACAATAAAGAATAAAATTTAAAAACAAATATTTTAGCTTGTGGTCCATTCATGGCAACCGGTTGCTACGATTGGACCATCGAGTTCCCATCGATGGACCGCATAATCAAATGAGAAAATTAATGCGTACATCCTCATATAAATAATAGCCGATGATCGAGTAACCACGAAATTGCACCACAACATGATAATTTGACAATCTGTTTTGGTAATGTTTAACATGCAGGGAAAGGCTTTATTGTGACAAGGCTGTACTCGATCCGGTCACTTAACTGTTTTACTGGTAAGGCTGTGTCATTACAGGGGAATGAAGAAACGAAAAACGATCAAGTATCAAAATATCACCAAACAGGCAATGGCTTCGTT
The DNA here is from genome assembly GCF_026930045.1 of Uloborus diversus. Classification (NCBI taxonomy): domain Eukaryota; kingdom Metazoa; phylum Arthropoda; class Arachnida; order Araneae; family Uloboridae; genus Uloborus; species Uloborus diversus. The sequence goes on from NC_072737.1 coordinate 11,106,177, forward strand.
CAAATGTAGAAGAGTGGAATCAATTTTCACCCGTAATACCTTGACGGGCGAATTTCTATAGTTTGGAATATTTATTACAGGAGATCGATAAGCAATACAAATACTAATAAGTTACAGAAAAAATATACTTTTTTTGTAAAAATTCTTTTTGGATGGGGCGAACACAAACTCCTTGCACTCACAGAGCTGTTGTCATCACACCTCGTTAACCACTTTCTATGTCTTTTGAACTGTTCGGTGTTCTGTTTCATCCATTTTGAAAATTTTTGTTCGGCACAAGATTTTACTTGTCGACCAGGCTCTCTAAAATTTCAAAGAACTTACTGACCATTTTCTCACTGTTACCAGAGCCTTAAGCCTCAGACTATCAGATAATATTTGTCCCAACATACTTTTTGTTTCAAGTAAATCTGTGAGACATGTTATTTCTCTCAGCCTGTTGAAAGGCAGATTCCCCCAATTTTTTGGAAATGATTCCAAAAAACGTCTCTTATAGTTTCAAAATATGATTTAATAATTATATTCCTATTTCGGAGGGCTTATCTCTTCAACTTTTAATAAGTGATGAAGGGGACAGCAGTCCAGTTATTACCTTCTATGTGTCTAGTTGAAGTTGCTTCCAGGACTATATTGTCGGCAGACTTCGTTAAGGCCCATATCACCATTTCTGTAAACTACTATAGCACGTTCCATGTTCTCATTTGTCCAATGACCACATTTTACTAATTTTGGCATTTTTCAGGAACAGCAAAACTATTTTAAACTGTATTTTTTTTTTTAAATATTGAATCAATTTATAGAATTTTTTGAGTTGAAATTATAATAAAGTAAGTGAGTTTGCATGAATTACTAAGAAACTCTTTTTCAATATTATCATGTTCATTAAAAAACAATTAAGCAATTTTTAAAGGTAATTCAGCTGAAATTACAACAATTTTTGTGAATTGCCACGAATGAACCACTTTGTCAGGTAGTCCGTTCATGGAAAAAAATCGTGGTCCAATGATAGCAACTGCGTCATTTTGAATATTCTTGTAGGTGCTACAGTGTAGCTAAAAAGATTAGCACGGCCGTGTGCAAGTAAACGGCAGTATCTGCAGAAACGAGTTTTCGAGATATTTGAAGAAACGTGTGGTGGATTCAATACTAACAATAGGAAAATGCTGGAATGAGAATTTTTTTCGCGCCTTTTTTTCAGCGGAAACCAAATAAGCGAACTTGTACAGTAAAAATGACGTACAATAGATGCAAAAAAAAAAATAAAATTTGAAAAATTTGCAGTTACTGCCCTTTACCTGCAAACGGCAAAGCACCCATCAAATGATTAGACGCTGTAACAATGTTCCAACGTAATCTCATGGAGTAACGGGCGTACGGCACCATCCCTTTGGGCCCGGGGGCAGGGCCGGGCCCGTTTCGCGGTCGCCCTCTGTCGCAATCGGCCCTGGCACGCGGCGAAAATTCGAAGCCAATGCCAAGGGTTTTATTTTTACGCTGCGGACCTTTCTGGGCGTCGGCCCAACCTCGCCCAAGGTCCGATACGTTACCCGATCGCCTTGCGTAATAACACTCCCCCCCCCCCATGCGTTCGGAATCTGAAAGTGGGTCGTCCGGTTGATCGGACAACGGATGAATCCCGGAAAGCCCCTGTCTTTGCTCTAGAATCCATGGGCGGGGATTCCCAACTGCCTATATTTTGACAGAGAAGGACAGTGGCTCCTGTTGAAAGAAGAAACGTGTGTTTGGAAGTAGCGGGAAAACCAAGAAAATGAAAAAAGGAACCAATGGTGGAAAGGGTTGTAAAAAACGACAACGTGGAATGCAGTGGAATTTTTTTAGTGCTTCAATGCCTTAAATGATCCTTTCTGTTCTCCTATATCTGTGATTCTTAATCTTTTGCATATTGCGACCTCTTTTTCCAAAATTAAGCAACCCGCGACCCTATGCATATATTAGGCAGTGAGAAGCAAAGGGATGTCAATGGACATTTTCAAGTCTTGAGTAAAACGCGTTTAAAGATAACATTCTAGGTAGGCTTTCATTGAATTTTTTTTCTAAATCATGCTATACAGCAGTACCTACCTGGGCTACTAGTACAATCTCTTGCCCCAAGACAGAGGAGTAGGTCACCTACCATTTATACTGGTTAACTCCAAATTTTTAATGCTGCCGCTTGCATCCCTTTGCTTCTCACTACCTCATATATGATATATCGCTCATTTGGAAGAAGAGTGCCACAATACAATACGAAGAAATGAAATTGTACAGGAGAAGCGTTTGAAGTTTAACTCTTTAAGAAATTTGCTGTTTGGTAAGTAAACTTGCTGTCTCTCAAGTGATTAATACTAGAACAAAAATCTGTTACTATTTTCCAAAAAAGATAACGTCATTCGAAGCCCTAAAAGCCAAAAAATAAATAAATAAATAAATAAAATAAATAAATAAATAAATAAATAAAAAAATAAATAAATAAATTAAATAAATAAATAAATAAATAAAAAATAAATAAATAAATAAAAATATGGCAATCTTCTTTCAAACGAGCGATATGTATATTTTTATTTTACCAAAAGTAACACTGTATATATTAGTCAGGGTCGTCCCGAACTTAAATTTTTGGAAGGGCAGAAATTCTCAATTTGCTGAATAGAACTGCAAGTTTTTCCGATTGATAATCTTGCCGAATGGAATTCGCTAAATGATGATAATTTTGTCGAATCGCCAGATAAAATTGGCGGAATAAGGACATTTTTGGAAGATTACAGTGACCCCTCGTGACCTCTCATCGGTGCGCCCCTGCATTTAACTAATCGTGGTTTTCGTTTTTAGACATTGAACAAAACGGGCTGCACGGGTCAGTTTCGCGGGCCGCATGTGGTCCACGGGCCGCAGGTTGCGCACCACTGCTATACACTAATCCTTCTCCATATTTTAGTCACGTGAGCTACCAACAACGAGCCCACAAGAGAGAGAAAATACGAAAAGGACATTAAGAGGAAGGGGAGAAGGAAAATAATCCGAGAATACCTTCCTATGCGAGTAATCGAGTCCAGATATACTTTTTTTTCTCTTTTAATGTCACAGTTGGTGAAGCAGTTCTGTTGACTTTTTCAAGGACGCGAATTCGAGAACACGAAAAAAAGAGAATTTAAACGTTCCATTTCCTGAAGTGTCAAATTGTAGTTTCTATTTCATGTTTTCGACATCTGCGATGTGTGAATTCGTAAGATTCGATCAGTGAGTCGTGATTTTGAGCGAGTTAAAGCGAAATGACTCAAGGAATCATGCGCTGTCTTAGCGCATGAGTATGATAAGAAGTTCTAAATGCAGTGGACGCTCAACTTTCTGAACCTTATTAATGTTTAACTAATTATTATTTATAATTTGGGAGCACTTACGATTTTCAGAACTATTTGCTAGCCTCGAGAAATCTTCCATTGAAACCATGTCGTTTCTCATCTTTTATGAACTGCAAATGGCAAAAATCTCTTTTTCACGAACTCGACTAAAGGTCAAAGTCCTAAGAATTCTAGCAACTGGGACTAAATAATAATAAGGTTCATAAAATTGAGCGTTAAGGCGATGAGGGGGTTTCAGAAGAGTAACGAGCTGATGTGTGCATCACATGACTTCCTTTTACTCTAAGTTAATGTCATTTCCTCATTATTGGCAGTTTGAATGTGATTCAATAGTTTACTCTCTAAATATTACCAACAGTGGCCAAATTGAAACCAGATTCAAAAATAAAAAAAAATTAAAAAAAAAAAAAATCGCTAAATTTGTCGCCCAGTTGGCGAAAAAACTTGGCGTTCAAAAGACTGGCGATATATCGTTAAGTGTCCGCCAAATTATAACACCATTAGAGTTTACATCGAAATTAACAATGATTCCCCCCCCCCCAAAAGGGGTATAGGACCCCCTTTGGAGCACCCGAATCAACTAAAAAAGGTGCACAACCAGACCCCTCTAGGAGTCTACATACCAAATTTCAACTTTTCAGGACATTCCGTTCTTGAGTTATGCGACATACACACATACGCTCATACATACGTACATACAGACGTCACGAGAGAACTCGTTGTAATTAACTCGGGGATCGTCAAAATGGATATTTCGCGTGTCTATACGTTCCTAGGCACATATATGTTAGTTAAAATGGGAATAAACTAATAGTTAATAGCTAATAAATAAATTTGACTATAAAGTATTTCATTGCCATCGGATCTAAGATCAAAACTCCAAATTATAAACAAATCCGATCACAGGAAGAGGATGAAAGTTTAGTTGAAAGATTTACTCGAACATACATACACCAAACCAGGTTAATAAAAACATGGTATTTTTTTAATTGCTGGTTAATTAATTCATTTGATCGTAGAATATTCACTGTCATCGAGTCTGAGATCGTATACCAAATTTAAAAGGATTCCGATCATAGCGTGAGTTAAAAATAAATAAATAAATAGAATTTGAAAAAAAAAAAATAGAAAAAAAAACTGAAAATCGTTCTATAAAATATTTTTAATATTAAAAGTAAAAAAGAATAATAATACAACGGGACACAAAATTACGAGAATATGTGCATGATCTCAAAATAGAAATATCGTACTAAGTGTGGTATGGTTGCAGGTAAAAATGAAACAAAAATGATTTTGAATGTATAAAATTAAAGTAATATCCAAAGACATAAAAAATAATAGTTAAGCTATTAGATGAAAAAGACAGAGCTACAAAACAAATGTCATCGTTCAAAAGAACGGTCGTTTGTTTTTAAAGGGGGTCCAGACACGAAAATAATTAAATTTTGCAAATTTTTTTATCATTTAAAAATATTTTCTTTTTTTCTGCTTCAAATGCCGTTTGAATCTTGTTTCTGTCTTAATTAGAACGAAAGATATGATTATTTTTGTTGCTTGCATTTAATTAATATTATTCTTAACTCAAAAACTTTAAACGCGTTTTTCTCCACGATGCAATTTTTCTCCGATTCTTTGCGTCCAAACTTTTATAAGTCAAGAACTGATGAAGATAAAGTAATAAAATTTGGAGCATATCTTTTTCAGTTTACTTTAATTTTTAATCGGCGAATTTGAAAAAAAAAAAAAAAAAAAAAAAAATTGTTAAAAAAAAATTTAAAAAAAAGTTTCTTTGAATTTTTCGAAATTTTTATTCAAATATTTTTTATTTTTTATTGAATTCATATTTTTTTTAATTGCCGAATAAAAATTAAAGCTTAGGTATGTGTGTTTAGATTTATGAAAAAAATTTCAAAATTGACCAAGAATATTTTGAGTTTTAGCTACTTAAAGCGATCCCATTAAAAGAAAAAAAAAATAAAAAATATATTTGTTATGATTTTGCTTTTTCGATAGATAGTGAATCAGTCAAAAATTTCAAAACTCTAAACTGTTAAATAAAATCTTTTTCAAAATGTGTCCCGGGCGGCGCATCCCTAGACAGAATTAACTGTGCCTCGGATGCTGGAGATAAAATGAATTCTCTTCTCCAAAGAGAGAGGGCGTTCGAATCTGGTTCCGGTCGAGCGAGTCTTCCATCTCCCTCTCCCCCCTTCCCACGGTTCGAAGGTCGTTTCGAATGTAGGCCGATTTCTCGTCACGTCTGACGCTGCATTCCCAACAAAAAAAGACGCGTTTATTCCGACACAAGTGAAAAAGCTTGTTTTGTGTAACAAAAATGGTAAAATATGCACAAGAAAGTGCTTTCAAAATAGAAACATGCTCTTAAAATGTCATTTAAGAGTTATCTTCTAATTGTTGGTACCTTTCCCCGGCACGTGTGTACGGGGTGGGTGGATCAATTTTTGAAATACTACGACCTTGTATTTGAAACTGATACGTTGCTAATGTTATTTTTATGGACGTATGTAACAAAACAGCTTGAATATTTCAAAGGTAACAATATAACAATCACATAACCGAACAAAGTTACTCGTAGACAGTGATGTTCCCATCAAATTTTCTCCCAGTAATCAGTTATGCACAATATGTGTATGCGATCATATACATTAATGCTTGGGTGTATCAATAGATCTATTTCAAACAAATCTAAGAAGGTTCTTCTGCCTTTATATAGGAGTTTAGTAAGACCCCATTTGGAGTATGCTGTGCAGTTTTGGTTGCCTTAATCTCGGGAAAGATATTTGTGTATTGGAGGGGGTTCAAAGAAGGGTAACTCGACTAGTAAGGGGACTTTCAGATTTAGATTATGATACCAGACTTCCTATTCCTATTCAGAGTCATAACTGACTACAACTGTATTTATGTCGAGGACTGCATACTAAGTGCCTTGCCTCCATTATTTTATATACCGATAGATGGCAGCACCATCACCGGATCGAACAGTTAATGATAATTTAAAACTAGACCAGGAGCTAATAGCTACCTGGTGCTAGCACCCCCAGAGGAATCGTTTCACTTGGAGGACATTGAGACCACGAGCATATTTAACGTCGCCCATCCCCCTTTAATGACGACGGTGGGTCTTCGACCATCGAGGTTCGAACCCAGGACCCTCCGGCCCCGAATCCGACACTCTACCGATCGGGCTACCACGGCCCGATACCAAGACTTAATAGGCTTAATGTGTATAGCCTGGAGCAAAGGAAGATCAGATGAGAGATGATTCAGTTGTTTAAATTTATCGAAATGAAAGATGTTAACGGGTTAAATTTTTGCACGGAATGCAAGACGAGGGGTCATTGTTTTAAGCTATTCAAATCTCAGGCTAACCTGGAATTAAGGAAAAACTATTACTTTAGTAGGGTTGTGGGCGTTTGGAAGAGCTTACCGGAAGAGGCGGTAATGAGCAAGGGGGTGGATAGCTTTAAGAGGGCCATTGATCTTCATTGAGGACTCATTAATTGACTAAGACCAGCCTAGCTGGGCCCAGAGCCTGTTGCTGGTCGTCACATTTGTATTTGTATAATGTGTCATAATATGAAAATTTTTGAGACTTGAGGGTATACGCTATATGTCTAGAAAATGTTTGAGAGTATTCGGCGTATATGGAGTATAACCCTATGGGAATACCACTGCTCGTAGATGTTTTTTGAGCAATCACAACTGCTTATTGCTTTCATTTGACGATAGTTGATGGTCCTTTGATTTCATTTTTCCAGGCTCATAATCAAAACTTTTGATCGTGGCGACCATGTCCTCCCTCCAGAACAGGGTTGGCCGGGTTGGACCCAATTGGGTTGGACCCAATGGTTTTTTTTTGAAAAAACCCATTCAAAAAAAAACCCATTATTTAGCCCACTTTTGGGGTTTTTAAAAATTTTGAGAAGTTTTTAACAAAAATTTATTATTTTAAATACTTTCACAATTTAAATTTATTTTTTATTTATTCTTTACCACAGACAATGGACATAGAAAATGAATTTTGAACTTAAATAGCATTTCTTAACTCTTGACGGCATTAAAAAAATACTTCAAAGGTTTTAAATAAATATATTTAACTTTTTCTTTAACTGAAAAATAACTCAAATTATCTTGACTAAGTCCTGTCACGTCTGATTTTCTCAATATTTGTAGATTGTACAGAGGAAACTACTCTAGCCAAAAGGCTTTCATGCTAATAATTTTCTGCAAACCAACACGTCACAAATCTCAAATAAACAAGATATATTTTTTAGAAATTAACAGGTTTCTCAAACGGTTAGACAGAAAACAGAATAGGATATACAGTATTTTCAATATCTTACGAAAAAGTTTAATATTTCTTGCTCTGTACACAGAAATAGAAAAACAGGCAACATAAAGTTCAAAGAAATGTCTTGATTAAACTGGAATTCAGTAAAAACGGATTTAAACTACTTGAGGTTCTACAGTAGTTTTGCATAACAAAATAAAATACAATAAAGTAAAATGCAAAAAAAAAAAAAGTAATTAAAAACAAACAAATGAACAATAGATTTTATCACTCAAGAAATAAATTTGCTTTAACTGTTGGTAAAAATGGAAACTAAAAAATCTCAAACTTTCTTCGGTTTTGTGGTCTTTTATACTTTTTTTCAGAAAACGCTGAATTTTAACTCGTTTTCCAGCTTTTTTTACCCCAAGAAATTTTTGCGCTTTGTCAATATACTTACGCTACAATATGCTACAAGTACCCCACACTTTCCCTAAAAAAAGACAAAAAAACCCCATATTTCTTTTAAAAAGCCCAACTTTAGTTGGGTTTTTTTGGGTTTTATTTAAAAAAACCCAAAAAACCCTGGGTCCATGGGCTTTTTTAAAAAAACACGGGTTTTTGCCAACCCTGCTCCAGAACCGACTATATTTATACCATTGAGAAGAGATAAAATGGAGGGAGTGAAGACTTTCATTCGTGAAACGAAGATCCCAAGTCACGTGATAGATTTTAAAGCAAAGCATTGGAAGAAATCGGTTTTCTTTCGCTAGTTTTACGCAAAACGTCCCAGCCATTCGTCATTGTTAAGTCACATGACTTGGCGTCTTTGCCTTAACTTTTGCTAAGCCAATGATTGGTCTTGCTCCCTCTATTTACTAATTCCTGCTCTAAGATTTACACTTGGCGACCTTCTCGACTTTCCACAAATCTTCTTTAGAGTCTTTTGTCAAAATTAGCGTACAGCACACAACATCCAACATCCAGCCAGCACTATGGTTGCGATAGGAGTCATTTGTAGAAACATGAAACCCAACGAGTAGGGTCCTATCTCAATTCATGGTTCGAAAAACTCAATTTGAATACAAGACGTCAAAATTCAAATGAATGCCAGTTTTTTTTAAAAATATTTTTATTCTACAAGTATCCTCATGTAAGCGAATGATCGAGTAATGCTCCTGACGTCATCCACAATGAAACTACTGGATTGATGTGGGTTTATTCTAGGACGTTTCAAAAAATAATGTTTCAAAGCACCAATCTTAATTTGTGGAAAGTTTTGTCAGAAAAGAAGTCCACTTTCTCTTTATTCATTTATTTTTATTAATATTTTTTTTTGAGAAATCACGAAATCGCTTATTATTCTCACTTGACGGTAGTTGATGTTGGTCTTTTTTATTTCCTTTTACAAAAAAGGAAGTATTGTATTCGCGAAAAAAATTTCACTCAAAAATCAACCTTAATTTTCATTTTGTTCACCCCCGAATGAATGTTGAGTTTTTTTTTCAACCCGATCACACGCGGATAAGTGCCTAAGAACGTATAGACACGCGAAATATCCATTTTGACGATTCCCGAGTTAATTACAACGAGTTTTCTCGTGACGTCTGTATACATATGTGCGTATGTGCGGATGTATGTCACATAACTCAAGAACGGTATGTCTTAGAAAGTTGAAATTTGGTACGTAGACTCCTAGTGGGGTCTAGTTGCGCACTTCCCCTTTTGGTTGCATTCAGGTGTTTCTAAAGGGGTCTTTCCCCCGTTTTTGGTGGAAATCATTGTTAATTTCGATGTAAACTCAAATGGTGTTATAATTTGGCGGACACTTGGCGGTATATCGCCATATCGCCAGTCTTTTGGTCGCCAAGTTTTGTCGCCAACTTGGCGATTTGTTTTTTAATTTTTTTAAAATCTGGTTTCAATTTGGCCACTGTTGGTGATATTTAGAGAGATTTGTGATATATACACTGGTGAATCACATCAAAAATGCCAGTAATGGGGAAATGACATTAAATTGGAGTAAAAGGAAGTCATGTGATGCGCACATCAGCTCGTTTCAGATTACCATGACGACGAGAATAAGTCTAGCCCGTTGTTTTTTATATTTATTTAGAGAGAATTATTTTCGTTGTCATGTTCAAATTGTCTTCTCTCCTTGACTTAACTGAAGCAGGTTTTACATTATAAAAAAACGAGGTTTCTAGTGCAAAATCCCGTTTTTTTTTTCCAGAAAAAACACCTACATACAGGAACTTAATAGTAAATTTTCATCTTTTTACAAAATTTCCAGATTACTAATTCTCACCATTGAAGATTGATAAGAAGTAAAGGTACCATAACGGTATACGCTGTAAATTTAGTCTTTAAGATAAGTGAACGAGTGCGAATCGGCCATAATAGCCATGGCATCGTTATTACCGCATTCAAATTGCTTTTATTTTTTTAACTAGAAAATTTCCCGCCAAGGTATGACGGGTGAAAATAGCTTCTGGATTCGGAAGAAGCAGTTGTCTGTTTAGTGATGTTTTGATAGTCGAAAATTTAACCCTAACTCCAGTGGATTAACCCTAAACTTCAGTCGATAGCATTTATTGTTGACCCCTTTTTCATTTCCTTGAAGTTACAACCTTACCAGTGACACAGTTAAGCAACCGGATCCAGTTCAGCCCTGTTTAAAAAAAAAAAAAAAAAAGGTATTTCCCTGCATGCCAAAAAATATTATCATGTTACGGCACGAGTTTCATTGTTGGTGAGAGCGTCAGAGCGCTACTCGATCAGTGAATTCGCTATTATACACATATGAGGATGCCTCGTACTACCTAATCTAGAAAACTACAAGTCATAATATGATGGGTGCGAATTTCTTATCTATTTCCATTCCAGTCCATTTGTTGAAACAAGAAACACAACGAGTTGGACCCTATCGCAATTCGTGATTTTGAAAAACATAATTTGAATTCAAGACTTCAAATGAACGCCAGGCTGGATGTTTTTTTTTTTTGAGCAATCACGATTGCTTATTGCTTTCATTTGACAGTTTTTGATGTCCTATCATTTTATTTTCCCACCGCCACCCTCCGCACCATCACCGTGGACCGGCGGGCTCCTCACGATGCTGCTCCTATAGCGAAAGCCGTCTCCAGGTTGCATCCATGTAATACACACACGCGCATACATACACAACTACACACACACACACGCACATACACACACACAAACACGTACACACATACACCTACACACACAAACACATACACACAAAAACACATACACACAACTACCCACACATTCATGCCTGCACACAGACACAAACACATATGTCTACATACACACATGCATACATACACACACATGCACACAACTACCCATACATTCCTGCCTGCACACAGACACAAACACATATGCCTACACACACATACACATACCCCCCCACACACATACACATACCCCCCGCCACACACACACATTCATACACACTTATGCCAGCACACAGACACAAACACACATACACATAACCCGTACACACAAACATCCCCCTCCCACACACATACACACACATGCACACAACTACCCACACATTCCTGCCTGCACACAGACACAAACACATATGCCTACACACACATACACATACCCCCCACACACACATACACATACCCCCCGCCACACACACACATTCATACACACTTATGCCAGCACACAGACACAAACACACATACACATAACCCGTGCACACAAACACCCCCCTCCCACACACACACAAGCACACATGCCTACATACACACACTCGCGATTGCGAAAAACATAATTTGAATTCAAGATGTCGAAATTCAAATTAATTTTTTTTTTTTTCTTCTTATTTTTTTTTTTTTTTTTTTTTGGGCTGTCAAAAAAGATCTTTTTATTTCTTCCAATGATTAAACAGTTAAATTTTATTCGAATTCTTAGTCCACAGCTGAATCGACTGAAGAAGACCTCACGCCAACCCACGCAACTCCATCTATCATAGTAAAACCTACTCCAGAGAAGCTCCCATCGTAAAGCGAAACACAGAACTCCTCCTCTTACGTTACCCGTCATATCAGCTGCAAAGAAATAAGAAGGCGCTCTCCTTCTGGGCAGCACGCAACGCCACTTTACTACTGGCTTTACGAGCGCGCCACGCCACTGATGTCCAAACAGAAACGGGGCCGTAAATGTGGACGAGCGAGGAAATATTCCTACGAGGAGCCATATTTAAGTATCGCGCGTCTTTCAGTAGTAAAAAAGTGTGGAAGTAAAAGTAAACATTCATACGTTTAATGGTGCTAGGGTGATGTAAAAAAGGATTTATTTTATGTAAGCATCAACAGGATAGTATGTGGTCTGGTACGGGAAAAACGACGCTTGATCTTGGACGAACTCATTTATGCTTGAGTTGTAAGGGGAGACATACTCAGATTAGCAAAACTTCAATAATAATCGTTATTGGTAGCACATACCGGCTTTCTTCACCCCTGTTTAAACAAATGGAATCGTTTAAGCTTAAGCTCATAGGAAGTTACCTTTAAAAATTGCAAATAATAATAAAACTAATAATATGAATCTTGACATCTTAAATTCAAATTATGTTTTTCGCAATTACGTGTGTGTTTGTGTCTGTGTGCAGGCATGAGTGTGTGTGTGTAAATGTGTATGTATGCGTGTGTGTGTAGGATATGGACGCAACCTAGAGAGGTACTCGCTAGAGGAGCAGCATCGGGAGGGGTCGGTCGACGGTGGTGCTGCAGAGGGAGGCGGGGGAAAAATAAAATCATAGGACGCTAAAACAGTAAAATGAGAACAATAAGCAATGTGATTGCTCAAAAAAAAAAAAAAAAAAAAAAATCATACACACGTGATTTAGGGTCATCCAGAGCTTTCCAATCTGTAGGGACGTCCTCTCTACAGAAGCATAGAATTGCTGTGAAGGGGGGAAGAACGCAGCTACTAACTTGATCTTCACTAATAATAAAGCTGAAAGTCTCTCTGTCCGGATCTCTGTCTGTCTGGATCTCTGTGACGTGCATAGTCCCTAGACCGTTCGGCTGATTTTAATGAAATTTGGCACACAATTAGTTTATAGCATGGGGTGTGCACCTCGAAGCGATTTTTCGAAAATTCGATTTTGTTATTTTTCTATTTAAATTATAAGAACATTTTACCGAGAAAATTATCATAACGTGGAATAAAGGCGAGCGAATGAAAATAGCAAATTGGCGAGAAATTCATCCTCCATTATTTGTAAATATACAAGCTAACCAAATGACCTCTTAGTTTCTCTACTACGGGCAAAGTCGTGCGGGTACCGCTAGTTAAAAATAATACGATTTATATGAGTTACAGTTAAAAAAATTCCATGGTTCCAGCTCGTTTTGGCTTTTCGAGTTCCTGAGAGCATTTATTTTAACACTAGAAAATCACCTGACAAGGTATGACATGTAATAATTTCTTCTTCATTTGAGCGGATTAACTAAATATTTGAGGATATTTTGATCATTGAAATTTTGGGTCGCATAATTTTGGGCTATAGTTCCTTTCTGGCATAATCAGCGAGTTCGAAATACATTAACTCTTTTTGGTGAAAAAAAATAGCAACAGTTGGGGGGGGGGGGGAGGACGAAGAATTTCAGCTATTTTCTCATAAAAATATGTCAAACCATCCACATATCAAAATTTTCTATGCATCGAAATCCCAGCAAACTTCCATGTCCAGTATATAGTAAAATTGTTTCTATATATCGAAAAAATCTCTATACATCTGATTTTTTTTCGGAGACTTTCGTAGATTTTTTTTCCCACTTGAGACTGTTTTCTTAAGAAAAATGAAGGTTAGGGGAGAAAATTATGTTCACTAAAGGTTACTACGAAACTCATAAAGAATCTGGGGTTGAGGAGTGCGTAGATAGGTCGTTTTGTTCTGGATTTCTTAAATTCCCTCAAGTTTATTTTCAAATCTTAGTTAGAAACAGTAATACAGTGAAATCAGTTTCAAATCATTCTTTTTGTCTTTGTCTGTTGATTATCATTGAACTAGGATTAATCAGCGACGTTACAATCAGGGCTGCGAAGTCGGGGGGAAAATAAGACTCCGACTCCTGGTATTTAAGAGCAACCAACTCCGCAGCCCTGGTAGAGTTGTGGACTTGGAGGGAAAATGACAGACTTCGACACTTGGAATTTTAAGCCTTCGACTGCCGACTCTAACTCCTTTATCCCAAAATCAGCCGGGCTTCGACTCCTTTACCAAAATTTCAGCCGGACTCCGACTCTGAAGGGCTCCGGGCTCCCGACACTGCTTACAATGACCTCCCTCCAGAAAAGAACATGATGTTGACAAGGGTGCTCACCCCCACTTAAGGGCAAGGGCGCACACCTCTATATGTCGCGAAGACCCCCCAAAACTAAAGACCCCCCCAAAAAAAAGTGAAAAATAACTCTCAGAACACCCTCCCCCTAAAAATCCCCCCCCCCCCCCCCACGGTGGCCACTCCTGATGTTGAACTGTTAAAAGTCACGACATTTGAAATGTTCGCGAACATGTGAATCCTGAAGGAATTGTACTCAAGAGCTTACTTACCCTTTCAGACGGAATTTTGAAATACATAACCAAAAGTGTTTTTATTTGGTGGACAGTGTACTATGGTAAAGAGTATCTTATAGACAAAATTTCAAGTTTATAGGGGAGATATTAAAAGAGTTATGACACGTCCAATAATCCGGACATGTATTATTGAAATACGTATTTCAGATAATGAAACATCAAACAAACTTCTTTGTAAAATATTCTCTAAACAATAATAAAACCTAATTTTTGCATTTGAATTGATTAATATAAAATTATATATTAAAAAAAAAAAAAAATCAGAAAAAAAAAACTCGCTTTTGCGACGAGAATCCGTGTTTGGGAAAATGAGCCAATCCCATTCTCTCCTAACCCCTATTTCTTTATGGTGTCAATCCCAAAATGAAAAATTCTTGTACAGATAATAATAAGCAGACTGTAAAGAGTCAACTACGAAAAAAATCGAGTAATTTATTGAATTAATAAATGATTAGCAGCTGTTTAAAGTTCATGTCCGGTATACCGGACGCCACGTCTGAAAGGGTTAACGCGAGATAGTGAGCATATGGACTGCCATCTACGGATCCAGAGACACGCCCCTGCTCGTTGCGACCGTCAGGCGGCGCCCTTGTCCGAAGGGCCTGCCGCAGTGGTCACGTGACTCCGCAGCGCCCCCGCGATTTCTCTTCCACACCGGCAGATCAGCCGGGGCGCCCCGCGAGCAGGAAACCTGCCCCCTCAAAGAGTATTATTGTCGTTTTCAATATCGGTGGTAAGTCAGAGTTATTCGTCTTTTTCTTTGTATAATGAGTTCCATCGAATGAAAAAAAAAAAACAATTCATTGTCGTTTGTTCAGAACACGAAGAGGCCAATAACCTTTTGTTCAATTTCTAATTGTTATTCATCCTTTATTGCCTGAGAAAGAAATACAGAATCTGATTACGAATAAATGCGGGCGATCTTTTATTCTTTTTTTTTTCTTCAGTAAGGTACTTTAATAAATTCATTTTGCGGAAACATTTCTACGCAGCACCGTTGTTTATTTGAAAATCATTTCCATTTTATCTGAGTATTCAATCAGCTTCAGTAAATCATTAAATAGAAAATGAAATCAATATAACCCGAGCAATACTGTTAAAGTTTTTATATTTAATAATCACACTTATTCCGGAAAGTGTTATAATCATTTTCATGTTTGGGAGACAATTTTACATCGTGATGCTTAAGTATTGGTGTCGTGATTTAAATGTTGTAAGAAAAAAGAAGTTTATACATGCAATTATTGATCTAGTCGTTTGAAAGACTTTCATGTTACTACGATCATTTATATTAAATGATTTGGACAGAACAAAATAACCTATTTATCAAATAGAGCCCTCAAAATTTTACTGATGCTTGAAATTTGCATTTTATGAAAATCAATGCGAAATGTACTTCTTACAAATCCTTAATCTAAATACTCTAAACAAATTTTATTTCTACATAATTTCTTCCTAAAAATGTTTTCTATGCTTTTTATTCTGCTACTGCTAATTTTAGTATCTCTACAATTTTGTTACATATTTACAAAAATGTTAAAATATTGGGTGAGTGATATAGGCTACCGCTTGCAGCGAAATTTTCTACAACGTGTGGACAAACTTTCTGCGGATATTTGGCAATATTGTACCGCATCACGTCTTTTGGGGATGCCATGTTCAATATTATTTATCAATGTTTCTTGCAATTCATTCTCATATTGCATAATCTGAAGGGAGAAAAAAAGGCAATTAAAGACTGAATATGCGTTAGCGAGTAATTTATAGATTACAAGATTTTTAATTACTGAATTTTATTCTAAGACATGATTTAAAAACAGTTTTATTTTAATGTTTCACTTATGTTTGTCTTTCCATTTGAACTGTCGAATGAATGAATGAATGAATAAAGTTAATTCACCATATGAATGAATGAAGTTATTTGTGGCAGTGGTTCCCCACATCCCCCCCTAAGAAAGCATTTCGTCATACCAACACATACTTCCACTAACTGCAACGTATAACTATGTAGAAAGTGAAGGGTTATACTTCAATACTTCAGTTTTTATCCCTTTTTTACAGAAATTGCAAAAAGAAAAATATTTACTTACAGTAAAAACTTAATTATCCGAAATTCTTTTAACCGAAACTTCACTTAACCAAAGTAAGTTTTCTTAAATTTTTTTGGTAAGGAAATAATATACTTCAAGGTCACAGGAGTCAACCATTTAATGTTAGGTAAAAAATGATTTGTGCATTTTTATCACTTCTTTATACCAATCAAACCAATCAATTTGTTGAGCACTACAAAGATTTTAAAATGCGGTTAAATTCTATAGAGTTCGAATATGAAGGTAAAGTATTGTAGTACTATTAATTACTTTTTCATTACATTTCATACTTAAAATGAATGAGCAAAAATTTTTATTAACTGAATTATTGATGATACAATAACGATTGAAGTTTACTATATTACTTTGTATAAATTTGAAGTTTTTTCTGGCTTGGGTGATATTTATTGAACAAATTTATTGTTTATAAATGTAGTAATTTATTAAACTTTTATTTATTTATTTTCTAATATGTATGCTTGTTTAAATGCCGAGTTTAAACGTCAACGATCTCTTAGTCAGCGTTGAATTTCCATATTGGAAATGTCGCAATGGGGTCTTTTCCAAAATTTTAAAAGTATTTTTTTCTGAAAGAGCACGCTTAAAAACATAGGATCTGACCATTTTTTAAATAATTTGTTTAAGTTTAATATTTTTAAAAAATTACTTAAATCGGTGCGCTTTTATTGTGAACGTTTCTGCCGCTGACATCATAAATGATGAAATGCCATTCAATGTTGCCATTCACAGAGCAAAATATTTAATTCGCATCTTTACTCACGTGCATTGGCAACGATATGATTGATAGCAAGCGTAAAGCGCAATTTTAATTCGCTTTTTGATTATCATAACGTGGGAAAAAAAGATAGACAGTTGCGCCAAAGAGCATCATTTGTGACGTCATCCAGACCACGCCTTGTTTAAAAAACCGGAGGTTTAAAAAAATTAATTAAAAAATAACTCTTAGGAAAATGAAAGTATTTTCTGGGTCCATGTTATTTTTTTAGCTTATTCTATCAATTTCATTGACAAAAAGTACTACTTTTGACTAAGGGAAACAACCCCATTGTGAGGGGCACCCACGGCCTGAGGGCCCCTGAAGGGGATTCGAAAATGCAGTAGATAACGTAGCTAAGTGTCAGATAAAGAATGCAATGCGATGAACCCCCAAACCTGTAAATCCACCACTGCTCTTTG
Organism: Uloborus diversus; assembly: GCF_026930045.1. Taxonomy (NCBI): domain Eukaryota; kingdom Metazoa; phylum Arthropoda; class Arachnida; order Araneae; family Uloboridae; genus Uloborus; species Uloborus diversus. Next base: position 11,123,736 of record NC_072737.1, read on the forward strand.
TAGCTACTTTACGTATCCGTCTTTTATCAGAAGTTTTCAATTTGCAGAAAGTGGTTCAGTCTAAATGAATTCTGTTAAACCAGATTTCACTGGTTTAACCGAAACAAAATTGTGTTCACTACAAGACTGTTACAAGAAGAACTATGAAAATGAAGTCAAATTCAGTCTCTAAAAATTTTAGCAATTATACCACCGAAATGTCTAGATAATCTTGCGGAAAGTGCGATAGAAAAAGAAAAACACAACACAACATATAATTATTAAATTCAAAATTCGTATTGCAATCGGTTTCAAAATGCACTATTCGGAAGAATATTTCATTAAGCAATACATCAAAGCTTACCATCGAAAACATTTTTTAGCATAATTAGTTTTGTGAATCACTCTCACTTAATTAAAGCACTTATTTCACCCTTCCCGCAGGGGTGCCCCCCCCTAACAGCAAGGGCGCATTCCTCCCTAAATCTCGCGAAGACCCCCCCCCCCCCACACAAAAGCAAGAACCCCTCCCAAGATGAGAAAAATACTTCTCAAAACACCCCCCGCCCCCTTAAAAATTTCAATGGCGCAGTCTGCGCTACGGCCCTAGGTCCCCACAAAAATCATAAAAAAAGATTTCAAAGAAAAACTGTTAATTCCTCTCAGAAGGACTAATTCGCGAGATCCTGAAACGTCTGCTTGGAATTGTTATTTTAAAATGTGAGAAACAAATTGTTCTTAGAGTAAAACTTCAGGACAAATTTTCTGTTTCACAATAAATATTGCATTTTAAAAAACTTTAATAATTTATTTTAGTAAGTTAAGCATGCGTAATAATCAAAATTATTATTTAACCTACTCGTTTTTTTTTTTTATCTATCATCATTGCGGTTGCGTTATACGATTAAGTGGGAGTGGTCACTTGGCGAGATTTGAAATGAATAACGGAGCTTTTATAGTTTAATTTAGTTGGAGCGTTATTTTAGACTATTGGCACCTGCAAGGCTTTGCCCGTAGTAGAAAAATTAAAAGGTCTTTTGGTTCGCCTGTATATTTACAAATAATGTATGATGAATTTCTCACTAACTGGCTTGCGCATGTTACGGTTCCACGTTATGATAACTTGGTAATTTACTCGTCCATCTAATGATAATTTTGCTCGGGAAAATGTTCTTAAAATTGGAATAGAAAAAGAACAAAATCGAATGTTCGAAAAATCGCTTCGAGGTGCGCATCCCCATGCTACGAACTAACTTTGTGCCAAATTTCATGAAAATCGGCCGAACGGTCTAGACGCTATGCGTGTCACAGAGATCCTGACAGACAGAGACTTTCAGCTTTATTATTAGTAAAAGTAAAGATAAAGAAGATTACTTATTTGCTTTCCGCTGAAAAATAGGTGCGAATAAACGTCTAATTCCAACATTTCCCTATTGTTAGTATTGAATCCGACACACATTTCTTCAAATATCTCGAAAACTCATTTCTGCAGATACTGCCGTTTACCTGCTCACGGCAGTACTGCCCCACCCCCCCTCCATTAGTTTTTCTTCACCTCTCTAGGAGGCATGTCCCTTTTGGTTCCATGAAACTTTTAAAAGCGATTTCTAATGTTCAGCTCAGCTGCTGATACCACTATTGTGCTTAGCACGTCAGTGTACTTCTCAATCGTTTTTTTCCCGAAAGTAGAATAAACACCAAGATTCATCAAGTGTGAACGAAAAGGTTTAAACACCGCAACACACACATAAATGAAAGTGATTGCTCTCCTCAGCCTCGCAGACTAATTCTATAACGAGCAATCGAATCGAGACACGAGGCTATGGTTAACGATGTATGCCCACCTGACAGAAAGTGTCATCACTCCCATAAAATGGCCCATTTTGTGAATGCACGTGTAGACCGGTTCATTTCCTGGGACTTTGCTTAATCTCAAATATAAGTGCTAGAATTTATCCAATGAATGTGTAAGGCAAAATAACCAGTATTAAGGGGAGTAATAACACTGTGTGACACGATTTTTCTAACATGAATACTGTCACGTGTATTGAGCTACTTGTTTAATTGTAACCAAAATTGCTAAATGATGTGGGTGCCTAACACGTCACGTTTCTTTGTAATGGCCTTCGATAACATTTTCAGGCACCCTTCCTTACAATGTGATAAAAATAATTTGATTCCATGCACGTTTAAATAATTGGAAGTATAAAACAGCCTATTAGTATATACTGCGAAAAATATCATTTGACACAGTTATTGTTTAATAGAATATTTTATTTGAATTAGAATTGCTGTAAGTTTCTGAAGTGGCAACAATTAGTTTTTTAATTTACTTCTTATTCGGTAAGAAACTGATTCTTCCACCCTTACATATAAAACTCGGTTTGGCGAAAAATTTTGTCAAACCTATGGATAAAAATGGCAAAAGATTTTTGTATTTGAAAAGTATTTTTCCCGAATTAAGTGATGCAAAATTAAAAAAGGCATTTTTGTTGGTCGACAAATAAGAACGCTTATGAAGAACAATGAGAGCTTGATGAAAATCTCACTCAAAATTAGTTCTACGAATTCCTAATAGATTACGGGGTAAGTCAACTCTTCGAGAGGGCGCTGGCCGACAGCGTCGGAAGCTGCGAGGAACCATGCCCAATGCTACGCTGTTGTGATCAGCGAGCAAATTTTTTTGAATGCGTTTTTTTTTTTTTTTTTTTTAATCAGGTGCATAATTTGATTTTGTAGGATTTTTTATTGGGTTTTTTTCCCTTATTCCCTCAACGTTTGTTTTTGTTCTTATAGTTGAAGATAGTTACTTATCTAAGTAAATAATCTGATTTGTCGTATTATTTAAATGTAATTGTTCTTTATAACGTTTTTATTATAGCATTGTTTATTTCGCGAAACACTTTAAATTGCAGGAAAAAAAACCGCTTCACTCGCTTAAGGGCAGGGTTAGATGCAAGCGATGAACTATGTAGTTGAAGGATTATTTTGAGCTTCAAAGCTACTGTTAATATTTTTATGTGTTTTGGCGAATAGGGTTTTAAATTCCAAAGCGACTTTAATAGGTCTTTTGAAAAGGTGTGTGTACGCATTATAATTGAAGAGAAATGATTATTTCACATCGGAAAGAGGGGCGGAGAGGGCGGTGATGTTTTTTTTTTGTTTACCGGACTTCCCTTAACGTTTTAGCACGGGCATCGCCGTGCGGGTACTGCTAGTAAATGATAACGCTTTTGAAAAAAAAAAATCAACATATTTTATTAAAAAATTTGGTACTTAATAATCTTTTGAAATTTTACATTGTGTTAGGAATTTTTTGAAAATCCTTACGCTCTTGGTTTAAAATTGCATTTGACTGACATTTTGTGCTACTTTATTTTCTTCCTCCCTCTCTCTCTCTCTGTATCATTTTTATTCTGAGGACAACTATTTTAATATACCTGGTGACGACATTTGTTTTGTTGATATACTCTGCGATAAAACACATGATAAGATTCGAATGTCGAATATGTTATCAGTGACTGCTTTTTTCTCCATGCCGTATAGCGAATTTTAACGACTATGACACCTTGTCGTAAGACAAAAAGACATTTTTAAATAAAATGTCCCTCGACTGCGTGACTTGCTCCGTTATTTATTTTTCACAGAAAGTTTATTAAAACACTCATATCAAAAACTCTGTTAAAGAGGTATTTAGTGTCTTCTCAGTAGAAGCGGATATGTGTCGCTTGGATTTGTATCAGATGGATAAATGAATTACCAATGTGAAACAGGTAGTATGACAGTTTTGTATAGTATCGTATCCGTCGAAAGTATGAACACTTCTTCTTTAAGTCACTGATTCTTTAAGGCAGTATTTGAAAATTAAAATTTGGTGTCATGGAAAAAAGGGGGAGGGGGGGAGCTATAAGAATTTAGAAAATATCAGATTTAGGCGATTTTTAATTTTTTCAAAGTCAAAATGCAAAACACATTAAAGGTTATAAAAAAAAAATCAGAAAATTACAGATATCATCTTTTTCCTTCCATCTTACCTCTTTTCCTCAGGAATGTTTTTTTTTTAAATATATAAACAGATTTGATTATTATTACTGTTTTTGTACATGTCACACTTCCAAAATAAATTTTAGTCCCAAAAAGTCAACGAGAAGTTTTCCACCTTAAAAAAATAATAAATAATAAAAAACTTTAGCAATATCTCTAAGTTTCCAACTGTGTATCATTTTTTTAAAGATATTGCTAAATGGACATTTGATGGAATATTTCCGATGAATTTGAAGAGTAAGAAAATCCCAACCATAGTTTGAAATTATTTTGAAAGATTAAAATGAAAACTTCAACCGCAATGAGAAAAATCTAGCTTTTTATTCTTATTATAATGAAAGAGTACCAAAATATTACAAAACTTTTATCAAAGCTGCAAGAAACAGTTTCATTTCAAAATTTTAATCAAACAGTTATTTAAGCTTATTGTCTGGCGTTGCAAGTGCTAGTGAAAAATAAAGAAAAATGGAGTGGTATTAGACAGCAGTTCCAAACCTTAATGAATCGATAAATATATTTAATGAATGCGTGGGTACATATATTAGCAAATACCCCGTCCAAAAAGTTTTGTCTAAAAGTCGAATTAGCATTTGTTTCATGAAAATACGGAAAATAAGTACTTTTAGTTAATTTTGACCATTCAGACAAAGAGAGCACTAGTTTTTAAGCAATTTGCTATTAAATCAAAAATAACAGTTGATAATGCTTATTTCTAAAACTTAGTTTAGTGTTTGGTGCGAATATGGACCAATGCACATCATAAGTCGAGCTACAGGTTCTGAAAATATTTTTTTTTTTTTTTTAAATTCACTATGCTTTTTATACTAAACATTAATGATTTCGTATTAGGTGGTAAACTATATATTTGATATGCTGGATTTTGTCAAGTCTTTTGCTTTGTGAACAAAAGATGATCGAATTCTTGTACTCATACCTGAAATACACCTCCAGCTCAGTCATTCCAGCCGAGGACTGCAGTTTCGTGCTTATTAGCACTCATCAGTCCGGGATAGGAAGTGACTGAAAATTGAATGCCAGGCAATACCATGCCTGGCCTTCAATCTTCGAGTTGAACCGAACCTTTGCTTCGGTCACTCGTCTACTCTGTGCTAATTCTACATTAGCTACCAGTTTGTTTGGCACTCTTGGCTTCCTTTAGAGGTTTTCCATTTCCAGCTCAGCCACTTCCTAAGCCAGATTGATGAGTGCTAATAAGCACGAAACTGCTTTCCTCGGCTGCAATGACTGAGCTGGCGGTGTATTTCACGTATCTCTCTGCCTTAGCCCTGGTTATGCGGCGGTAACTTATCGAATCTTGTACTTTTGTTTGCCCCTCAGAATTCCTATTTTACCCCTTTATGGTAATTACTCCCAGGTTGAAAATCACAGCAATAGTCCAACTCGGAAATTTCATTACAGTGCTTGTATATATCTCATCAAGCTTTGCATGGGATAACAGTCGCAAAGTCTTTGTAAAATTCCAAATGTGAAAATACAGGGTGAGCAGAGATGATGGACCCGATTTAAAAGAATCCTGTTTTCGAAACTACTTCACACAGTGAGTACTTACTAAGTGACACAGAACTGCAACTACACGAAGCTTTTTCCAGTTACAAATGTTAGATGTATGAGATTTTGTTACACGAAAAATATCTCACACGTAATTTCTTTTTATAGGGTTACGTCAAAGAAACTGTCCATCTATCCACAATGCCGAAAGCACAGTAAAATTTGGTTTTTTATTTTTATTTCTAACTAGTGGTACCCGCACGGCATTGCCCGTAGTAGAGAATTAAAAAATCATTTGGTTCGCTTGTATATTTACAAATAATGGATGGTGAATTCCTCGCCCATGTTACGGTTCCACGTTATAATGATTTGTTAATTTACTTGCCCACGTTACGATAATTTGTTCGGTAAAAGGTTCTTTAAATTGGAATAGAAATAGAACAAAATCGAAATTTCGAAAAATCGCTTCAAGGTGCATATCCCCATGCTACAAACTAATTTTGTGCTAAATTTCATAAAAATCGGCCGAAAGGTCTAGGCGCTATGCGCGTCACAGAAATCCTGACAGAGAGATACCCAGACAGAGAGAGATCCAGACCGACTTTCAGTTTTATTATTAGTAAAGATACAATGGGGTGATTTGCCCTTTTGCTAACCTAGTGCGATCCCGCGATATGGCATCCACTATTTCATGTACCACATTAAGGCTCAAATGTCCATGCCACACATAATTTGGACACTCAGTTCCTACCAGATGGAGGCACGTGGGCTCTCTTCGATGCGAAACTGCGAAAAGTATTAAAATTTGCAAGGGGCACTTAAAGCAAAACGAATACTCAAGGGATCTCACACTACAAAAACTTCTAGAACGAACTTGTGCAGCATTGCGAACTATTTAGTGTGACTCAAAAATATGTGAAACTGACTTATTTACAGATTAGATGTTGTCGAAAAGCAAAGGAATCCAACAATGAGCATTTAATAATTGAACATTTTGCACAATTGACTTATTGCAGATCTATGTAACTGAATTTTATTGGAAATAAAAATTGGTATATTTCTATTTGAATTCATGTATAACTGATTGTAATATGTACAGTAATTTCAAAAATATCTGTTTTTGAAATCGGGTGAATTATTTCTACTCAGTGTAAATGTAACATTCTATACACAATTCAATGCTAATTTATAGCAAAAACTAACTAAAAATAATGCATTTTGAGTTCAAGTGTTGTATTTCAAAATTTGTATGTTTGATTTTTATAACGCAGATTTTTTTTTTTTTTTTTTCTGCGTTCTTTCTCACCAGAACATTGCTCACCATTCACTTTGTACTTTCTCTCAAATTTTAAAATTGAAAACACTCTTTTTTTTAATTCGTTTATTATTCTGTAGAGGGATATGATTAGAAAGATCTATGCAAAGCTCATAATGTTTAGAACAAATATTTAGGGACTTTTTAAAAAAATTTACCATGCAGTATGTTGTTCGCTAGGGTGTTTTAATTCGTCAAGTCCTGAATTTTAAATATATTTTTTTTAGTCTTCTTTCCAAGTCAATGTAACATAAACAATTATAAAACTAACCAAAATGGAATATGTAAGGAGCAGTTGGGCGGAGTGGGACAGCAGGAGGAATGGGATAGCTGCACTGTTGTCGAAATAAAATGTGAAATATAATTTCGAGCTTGTTCAGTAGTTGCAGTAGCAATAGATCCTTGCTTGATTCTAACCTGCTATATCTACTGGACAAGCTAAAATTAATTTTTCTCATTTTATATCAGCATAAAAGCAGTTGTCCCATACCTCCCTCGATTTCGTAACAGATGGCAAAAATGTCCCGACAGAGCTCGTTGTCAGTCATGAAATTTTTTTTTCAGATGGAAAAATAAAACCTATTTCTTCTTTTACAGGTTTGGAGAGTGCTCGATAACTTAGAGTGGGATATCCCAAGAGAACGCCATGTTCGAAGGCGTGGTAGCGTATGCCCTCAACAAATACCTGGGGCGCTTTGTGGAAGATTTAGACAGTGAACAGCTCAATGTCGGCATCTTCAGTGGTAAGTGGACCCCTTTAAATATTACATTGACTTGATTGGTGGGTTTTGAATCCGACTCTGAATAATAGTTTTAAGGAGGTTACGAAGGGGTGATGTCTTACTTTAAATACTACACGTTGTTTATACAGGGTGTTCCGTTTTAACCTGCAAGACCTCTAGTTTCGCAACCGTTAGTCCTAGATGCATACTTCCAATTGCAAAAATGTTCAAAATCAGATGCAGAGTTAAGATACTGAAAGTCTGATGCAAAAATATAAATAAGTCAAAAAATACAAAATCTAACTTTTTATACGGGCCCTAGGTCCCCTAACTTTCATTTAAAGAAATAATCTCCATTGAAAAATAATTCTAACACAAAAAGTTTGACATTCGTACGACCAATATTCACCGAGATATGAAACGCAGCCTTTTGTGAATTACACCACTTTACACCCGCCGTCAAACACACCTTTTGGGGGAGAATATAGCGGTTAACCAGGGTTTAAAATTATGTGTGCAATATATACATAATTATATGCGGGCATAGAGTGTGGCTTTTCAAATTGTTCGAGGTTTTGTCGTGTGTTTTTGCGTATCATAGCTTAACATTTGCAATTATTTTTGAATAGCAATGAAAAATATAAATACTTTGTTTTTTTACTTCGACAACCTGTCATTCCTCTGAAGGGCGATATATATAAGTTCCAATCTCATCTTTTGTATAATCCCTTAAAACTTAGAATTTTAATATCTCCTTGAGTTTTGGTGGTACAAATGTCATTGATTTTGCTGTAGTAATATTTTTCAACAGAGATTATTTCCCTAAATATAAGTTAGAGGACCCAGGGCCCGTATAAAAAGTTAAGATTTGTATTTTTTGACTCGATCCTTTTTTTTTTTCAAACTTTCAATATCTTAACTTCGCATCTGATTTTGATCATTTTTACTTTCTTCTATATCTAATATATAGAAGAAAGTATTGGATTCGTGCAAATTTTCGAATTTCGAATTTTGACGGATTCGAACGTTTTGAGGTGTGCTGAGTCCATTTCGACTATTTTTGGAAAATGTCTGTCTGTCTGTGTGTGTGTATGTATGTGTGTATGTGTGTGTGTCACGTCTGTGTGTGACCAGTTTTTTGTGGCCGCTCTACAGCAAAAACTACCGCACGAAATCGAACGAAATTTGGTACACATATGTGCCCCTATGTGAACTTGTGCCCATTGGTTTTTGGCGCGAATTCCTCCAAGGGGGGTGGAGCAATGGGACGTTTTTTGCAGGGCTGTGGAGTCGGAGTCGGAGTCGAAGAGTCGGAGTCGGACTGATTTTGGAATAAAGGAGTCGGAGTCGTTGGAAAACATGCCGACTCCGACTCCGACTCCGGGCTTCTTTTTTTCTTTCCTTTTCACTGACTCTCCTTGCATTTTTTAAAAATTGATTACCAATTGGTTCGATTACATGTATAAAAAGATACTAATGAGAAAATAACTGCCATTATGGCAATCAGCTAGCTTGAATGCTTACCGAACTTTCTGTAGCCGTCCCCTAGTTTGCTTGCTTTTTAACTTAACTAATAGCAACTGTCAGCAAACGGTTTTGTTGAATAACATTTTCAAGTAATCACTTTCAAATAAAAATAGAAATATAGTGTTTTGTTCTATCTCAGTTTAAAATAGTAAAAGAAACGTAACAAATTAGTAAGTCGACGCCTGTAGCTAAGGTTGAAACGTTTAAGTGTGATCGGCAAATTCAAAGAAGTTCTGGCTCGAAAGCACGAATCCAAAAGATTCGATGAAATAATCTAATGTTTTTTTCTTTATTAAGACTATTTCTGTAAGCTTGGTTCTCACTAAAAAGTATGTAACAAAATAAGTGTAAAAAATTTCTTGATTACAACACTCAAGAATTGCAGTTAATCTTAAAATCTTCATATTTAGGTTAATTCTAAAGCAGCCAATAAAATTTAAATTAAAAATTTAGCGAAGAAGAAATATAGGTATAGTAAAAGCTATTCGTACAAATTTGTATACCGCCGCGTTTTGTGTAAAATTAGCTCCTGACGCATATGTGCCCTATTTTCGTTGAAATTTTATTGATGAAATATAATTTAAAATATATTCGTGAAAATTTTCAGAATTAAAGTATTTATATTTTTTATAAACTCTGAAATTAACTTTGGGTGTCATCTACTAGATGGATGTCACCAGGGGCAAACCACTCCCTCTCAAGAACTTGGATTTAGAAAAAAAGTTTTTTTTTCTCTCAAGTTACAGCTTTCAAAAATTGAAAGCACACGATTTGATCAATATATATTTGTTAAACATTAAAGGGGGGCAAATTACAGATAATCATTTTCAAAATTTTTAAAAGGGATTTTTAAGTCATCTCACTTTTTAACTCGTAACTATTGGAAAGTTTGATTTTTAAATTGAATTTCTAACGTTGTATGACGTCTTGGGTTTACAATAAAAAACAAAATGCTAAATTTTCATAAAAAAGAATTAATATTTCAATCTCTGTTAAGAGGTTTCCCCCCTTCCCTTGAATGGAGAGAGGGAGTTTAAAAAATACAATTAAAAAAATTAAAAAAAAATCCGGAGTCGGAGTTGGAGTCGGAGTCGGGCGTTTCAAAATCCAGGAGTCGGAGTCGGGGTCGGAGTCGGCCATTTTCCTTCCGACTCCGCAGCCCTGGTTTTTTGAGTTACGCGTGCTTGCTATTCCTCAGGAAGTAACTGGCGGAATCAAACAAAATTTGGACCATATGTTGCCATTAACAGGAACAGGTGCTGATTCAATTTTGGTGGCAATAACTCAAACGGGGGTTGAGCTATAGAACGTTTTTTGTCGTCAATTGTGACTGCTGTATCTCAAGAAATAATGAACGGAATGAAAGAAAAATTTATCGGCAAGTAGACCTTAGTGGGTATAAGAGCTGATTTTATTTTGGTGTCAAAAACTGAAAAGGGGGTGGCGCAATCGAATGTTCTTTTTTTTCATTGTGAGTGCCATTTCTCAAGAAGTAATGCTACGTTCTGGATGAAATTTGGAATAAATGTGAATCTATTTGTAAATAGGCGTTGTTTCAATTTTGGCGCCAATCGCTCCATGGGGGTCTGATTTTTTTTTTTTGTGTTAATAAAAATAGCTTTATAAATGCAACAATAAGAAAGATAAATTACAATATTCTCGTCTGCTTATTTCACGTGATTTTAATTTTCGGGAGATAATCGGAAATGTTATTGCAATGATTTAAAATTAATAACTGTTGCCATTTTATGTTTGTTAACAAATAAAACATCTAATTAATTCAAGCAAGGCTTTTAAAATAACTTTCAAGTCGTTCTTTGCTTTGCTTTTGCGGGAATTCAGGAATTCGGACGGTCGTCAAGTTTTTTTTTTTTTTTTTTTGCTGGGAATATTGCATTCTTTTCAAGCATAGGGATTGATCAGAATTCACAAGAAAGATATAGAAGAAAGTTTCGTGATGGCCACAACATACTAGTTGCTATTGGAAGTATGCATCTAGGACTAACGGTTGCGAAAATAAAGGTCTTGCAGGTTAAAACGGAACACTCTGTATTTTAATTGTTAAGACTTTGCAGTTGTTGATGCACAATTAAATAATTTTCTATTACCTGATACAATCTTGCAAGAAAGAATACAGCACAGATATTTTACTGAATTTTGCCAACATGTGCGTTTAAATTGCCACATAAAAGCAGCAATTTAACTGCATAAAAGCAGAATATTTTTTGCATTCGTTATCATGGTATTATAGTATTGGGATTAAAAAATTGAACTTGTTGACAGAAAGATGGCAGTACACAGAACTTTGGTAATTTGATTGTAACTCAACTATCGTTAAATGTCTTACTTTTTGTCCTTTTACTAATCATTATTAAATAAACGGTTACATACTGAGAAATTCACCATATATAGGAAATATGTGCCTGGTAAATGAATATTATATTGCTTATTAAAGGCGGATCAATAGAATTTCAACAACTTCAAATCGGCATTACACACAGCTTTCACATAGTAGCTTTAGATTTGTTATATAATTTACAATTTGCTTCGTAGATTTGTATACTGACACGATAGCCTGGTAGAACACTAATTTTATATACTCGTCAGCAGAGTTCAGCACTTGGCCTTCTAGTATTTTTTTTTTTTTTCAAATCTAATATACTAAAAATTTTGAAATGTTACAACGTTGAACCGAAGTGGCGCAAAAATACCTTAAATGACTGTATTCCTTTCTCATATTTACAGTATGCTCCTGAGACAATAAAAAGAATTTCCCATATTTGCTTACTTATCGACATCTTTCGAGACTTGTCTCTCCTCCAATCTTGAACGTAATCAACATAAGCACGCATAGGCGGCTCGTACGAGGGGGCAAGGGGGGCAATTGCCCTCTCACTTTCAGCAGTAAAGGGACTCTGCCCCTCCACTTTTCTAAGTTCAAAACTAAGGATCGAATGAAAAATTATAGTGATGATCTATTCACGTGTTTAATGAAAGAATTGACCTAATAAGTGCTTGTTTTATGCGTTTTTCATGTTATCATTTCATAAAAATTAAAATTCAACTTTGATTTTGTAAGATTCCATCTGGTCTAGCTTTTTGAGTCTGTTTCTCGAATTTTTGGAAAAAGGTCAATTTATTTATAATGACGTAAAAATTTAACTGCCCAATTTTTGAAGGAAAAAATTTAGCTTTAAGGGTGTGTCGCCCACCAAAACTGCCCCCTCCCCCTCCGCACCTCCTTTGACCTCCCACTTTTTTGGGGCACTAGCCGCCTATGTAAGCACGTATAAAAAAACACTAAATTTATGCATGATAAATACATTTATCTGAAACATCGAAAGTTTTGGGATGTCTCCTCTTTTACTGTTTTAATTTTTCCCGCATAACATTATTTAAAACATGATTTCCGATAAGCGCTCTGAGTGGAGTGAAGTTAGATTAAGCGCTAACCATGCTTTGAAATTAGGGGATTTCAAGCGGGGGAAGAAAAAAAACATAAATGAAACTTGAATCAAATGAAATTTTTATTGATGTGTTTACCAAAAAATGAAAAGGAGAAAAATATAGTTAAAACGGTATTAAGTTGTTTAGCATATTTGACTTTTGAAATTTGGCTTGTGAATCTCCTTTTGACTAGCGGACTCAGCCGCCACTGCTAGCTATACTTAAATACTTAAATGAATATAATATAAGTAAGGATATATATATATATATATATACCTGCTTAGACGTGCATGCATTTAGCAACCTTAGGAAAAGAAGTTTAATATACGTATGTGCATAAGTATACACACAATGCTTAAAAAAAAGAACAACTAAATACATAATCTATTGTCCAGAAAAAACTAACTGAAACTTTGTGCAATGTTGACGTTTCCAAAATTTTAAAAGCATTTTTTTCTGAAAGAGCATGCTTAAATACATAGGGTTTGTCCACTTTAAAAATAATTTGACGAAGTTTAATATTTTTTTGAACGGTTTTAATCGGTGTGCAGATTTAATTTCATTTTTTACGCTTCTGCACATGACATTACAAGTGATGAAATGCCAATTCACTGATGCCATTGGCGCAGAGTGTAACATTTAGTTTGCTTCTTTACTTACATGCACTGGCAACGATATGGTAAATAGCAAGCGTAGAGCGCAATTTATTTAATTCGTTTCTTAGTTATCATAACCTGGGAACGCGGTGGACAGTAAGGGGAAACATTCAGCGCGCGGGTGGAGTACGCGCCAAAGTTCATTTTTTTGTGACGTCATAAAGACCACGCCTTATTTGAAAAATCAGGCATTTAATAAAATAATTAAAAATTAAACGTTTTGAAAATAAAAAATTTTCCTCGCTTCATGTTATTTATTTATTTATTTTATCAACTAAAAGTAGTACTTTTGACTGATGGAAACGACCCCATTAGAAACTTGTAATAATTGTGAGTTGAACCAGCTGAAATGACGACGACTTATTTTCAGACCAGTAACAAATCTGAAAGCGCGAGCAGAGCACGTGAGTTTACGCTCCCATCGCAAGTGTCGTAATGAAATAGTAATGGCTAATCAATGAATACAGAAATAAGGCTTTGATTCATGCAACTTAGAAAAAAATAATAAAAGGAATTTGGTGGTGCATTGAATATTAACGACGTTTTAATGAACATATTGTTTGCGGAAACCATGCAAATCGAACATAGTATCTTGACTTTTTTACTTCCTTTTACAAAAAAGGAAGTATTGTATTCGCGAAAAAATTTTCACTCAAAAATCGCCCTTAATTTCCATTTTGCTCACCCCCAAATGAATGTTGAGTTTTTTTTTCGATTCGACCACATGCGGAAAAGTGCCTAAGAATGTATAGACACGCGAAATATCCATTTTGACCATCACCGAGGTAATTACAACGACTTTTCTCGTGACGTCTGTATGTATGTGCGTATGTGCGTATGTATCTCGCATAACTCAAAAATGGTATGTCCTAGAAAGTTGAAATTTGGTACATAGACTCGTAGTGGGGTCTAGTTGTGCACCTCCCCTTTTGGTTGCTTTCGGATGTTCCTAAGGGGGTCTTTTGCACCTTTTTGGGGGGAAATCATTGTTAATTTCGATGTAAACTCAAGTGGCGTTATAATTTGTCGGACACTTGGCGATATATCGCCAGTCTTTTGGTCGCCAAGTTTTGTCGCCAACTTGGCGACAAATTTGGCGGAGTTTTTTTTTTTGGTTTCAATTTGGCCATTGTTGGTGATATTTAGAGAATAAATATTGAATCACATTAAAATAGCGAATAATGGGGAAATGACATTAAATTGGAGTAAAAGGAAGTCATGTGATGCACACATCAGCTCGTTGGTCATTGATTTTGCCTTCCTGCGGATTGGCTCTTGTCCAGTTTTCCCACAATATTGAATGGGTTCTCGGAGCATTTGAAAGGAACGTGCATGTTCAACCTTCTATTGAATATTCGTTTCCCTTTGAATGATATTCTCAGAAAAAAAAAATCGCTTTAGGGTACCAACCCCAGTAATTGGCACTTTAAGAGTTTGTCCTTAAACTTAAGATCTGTTTTCCTTTCTTAGAAAAGAAATATTTACTTGTAAATATTTTTGTATCAAAGAATGCACATCTGTGCATATATTCCGTTCACTAAAAGCAAAAATATTTGCATAGATATTTTTAAAAACATATATGCATAAAAAGTTCCCAAAATCGCCAGTAATTGGCACCTGATACTCCAGAGTATGACACCTTGTGATCCAGCGATTGGCATACGTTAATAAAACTGGAAAATCACTTTATTTTTCACTTTTAGATTACAGACAAATTTCATCATCATAAGAAACATAATTAATGTTAATTTGAAGAAGGTAATTTTACATAAATTAATGTTAAATCACATATCTTGACGTTGAAAATGTATTTCAGAGAAATAAAAATTTAGAACTTTACATGAAAAAAAAAATAACGAGATTATTGCTGTTTCATCAGTCGTCATGCAGTTTTCATTTTAAGAATTATAGCTGTGTTCACATAAAAAGGAACATTAAACCGATGATTCAAAGTGACCACAAAAAATGGAACAGTTCTTTACAGTAACGCAATATCTGACTGTGATGGCCAAACATATTTTTTTCTTTTTTTTTTAAATTTAAGGGGGTCCGGGACACATTTTGAAATTTTTTTTATTATATACTTTAGAGTTTTGAAATTTTTTGCACTGATTCAGTATTTATTTAATAAGCAAAATCATAACATAAATATGAAAAAAAAATTTTTATTTAAATTTAATTCGTTTTTAAAAAAAAAAAAATGGGATTGCTTTAAATTGCTATAACTCAAAATATTCTTGATCACTTTTCAATTTTTTAAAAATAAATTACGCACAAATATCTAAGCTTCAATTTTTATTCGGCGATTTTAAAAATATTGATTCAATAAATAATAAAAAATATTTGAAGAAAAATTTCAAAAAATTCGAAGATACTTTTTAAAAAAAAATCATAATTTTTGCACTAAACGTTTTTTTTCAAATTCGGCGAATAAAATTTAAAGTAAACTGTTTGAAAAAGATATGCTCCAAGTTTCATTACTTTATCTTTATCGGTTCCTGACTTATAAGAGTTTGAATGCAAGAAATCGGGAAAAATTGCATCATGGAGAAAAACGCGTTTAAAGTTTTAAAGTTAAGTACACATTAGTTAGGTGCATGCAACAAAAATAATTATATCTTTCGTTCTATTTAAGATAGAAACAAGATTCAAACGTCATCTTAAGCAGAAAAAAACAGAGTAATATTTCACATGATAAAAAAAAAATGCAAAATTTGACGATTTTTGTGTCCCGGACCCCCTTAAGAGTAGATTCTTTAGGATTCAAATCAATGGAGAAACCCATACAATATTTTTTGCTGCAAAAGTATCACAAATCAAACTAGTGACACATTGCACAACAAATTCGGGACCATAAGCACACGTGCCAATTACTGGGGACTAGCAAAACTGAAGCACCATCATTTGGCATCCATCATTTCTTCAAAAACCCAAAAAGAGAAAAATTTACTTCTACCCACTCAAAGTAACACCTTTCAACTAAACAAAACTTTTGACAACCAAAGTTTAAATATATTTTAAGCCAGATTTTAAAGTATTGATGCGCATGCTTCCCTTAAGCCAGAGAAGAAGCTTTTGCAACAAAAATGGCTGATTCGACACAAGCCACAATTGCTTCTCATTCCTATATACTGCTACCATTTAGTAACATGAATTGAAGTTGTTATCTTCAAAGTAAATGTACATTCAGTTGATATATAGCCTTCTACTTTTAAAAGATTGGATATGAATTTTATTTTAGGACATTTTGTTGGAAGGGCCAATTATTGGGGGTGTTACCCCACTAAAACTTTAATTGCATGCTTGATTACTATTCGCGTTCAAAAATATTTTACGCCTCCTAAAAATTTAAACGACCAAGTATTCTTTTTATACGTACCTCCCCGCCCCCATTTTTTAAGAACTTATAATTGATTGACAGAGTATCATAATGATATGAAACATAAAATAAAATGTCCGTTGATTGGGATGTTACACATGAATTGGCATCCAATAATAAATTAGTGACCAAAGCAAAATGATAATGCAATGGGGTCGTTTCCAAAAATTTAAAAGTATTTTTTTCTGAAAGAGCATGCTTAAAAACATTGGATCTGAAAATAATTTGCTTAAGTTTAATCATTTTAAAAAATATTTTAATCGGTGCGCTTTCATTGTTTACGCTTCTGCCGATGACATCAAAAATGATGAAATGTCATTCATTGATGCCGTTCACAGAGTGTAATATTTAATTCGCATCTTTGCTCACGTGTACTGGCAATGACAGGGTTGATAGCAAGCGTAGAACGCAATATTTAATTCGCTTCTTGATTATCATAACGTGGAAACGCGGTAGAAAGATGCGGCAAAGTACATCATTTATGACGTCATAAAGACCACGCCTTTTTTTCAAAATCGGACGTTTAAAAAAATTAATTAAAAATTAAGAGTTAGGAACAGAAAAGTTTTTTTTTTATTTATTTTTTTATCCCTCCATGTTTTTTTTTTCTTTTTTTTTTGCTTATTCTATCAATTTTAGTGACTAGTGACTAAAAGTAGTATTTATGACTGAAGGAAACAACCCCATTGAAAAGCTCAAACTACTGAAAAATGCGAAGATTTCTCAGTTTATGCAAATGCATTTGGAAAGTTCAGCTGTAGGTGCCAGTTGAATGATTTTATCCGCATCAATTACCGTAATTTTTCATTTGTGTGAATTCATCATGAAGTATTTTATTGGAGAAACGTGTAGTTGAAAATCATAAAAATGAACTTTTACCTAAAATTATAATGCCATTTAAGATAAAACCATGAGTAATTGACATTACACTAGTAGTCGGCACACTTATTAAGAAAATAATTAACAGGAGAAACGTAGTAGAAATAAGATCATTTAAGAATATGCTGAAAGGCAAGCATTCAAAATTCAAACCACATTCTATAATTTTCTAATTTCTCTCGCTCATTTATTGTTTCTTAATAAGTGCCAACTAATAGTGCAGTGACAACTACTAGTGATTTTTACCTCAGTAGAACTATTATTTATTACTAAAAAGTCGCCCGTCAAGGTATGACGGGTAAGAATTGCTTCTACTCTTCTGCATTTGAACGAAGCAATTGCCATTTTGATGATATTTTGAGAGTTTAAATTTTAACCCTAACACCAGTGGATGAACCCTAAACTCCAGTAGATAGAGTTAATTGTTTTCATTTCTTCATTCGCCTGAAATGGCAGTTTTACCAGTAAAAATGGTAAGGTACCGAATCGAGTTCAGCCTTGTCACAATAAAGCCTTTCCCTGCATGTTAAACATTACCAAAACACATTATCAAATGATCATGCCGTGGCGCGAGTTTCATTGTTGAAACACGCGAGTTACTCTATCATCGGCTATTATTTGTATGAGGATAATACGTATATTTTTTAAATTGATTTAAATTAAAAAAACTGTATTACTGAAGCTAATCCTTTTTATTTAATATGAACACGGAAGAATTTGAGAAAACAATTTAGAAAAAAAAAAATATTTGTTAGTAAAATATGGGGAAAACTACTGTTCTCAAATACACTAAAATAGAATGAGCAAGATCGTTAATTATTCCTGAAGAAAATGTGGCAAATACGCTTTAAAAAGAAAAGTCGACTTTCCAAAACGAAGTATGTACTTTCAAACAAAATTTGAATAAAATATCCCCAGGGATAAAATATTCTCAGGAATGCAGAAAACAATAGGACGTTGAGGTAAACATTAGCTTAGAAAATTCGGTAACATAATTAAGTTGAGAAAAAATTGTATTATAAGTCATTAATTCCCAGGAAGCTGAATCATGAAGGAAAAAAAAAACAAGAAATGTAGAAACTATTTTCGAAGAGAACGGAAGGACATATTTTTCTGCAAGTGCTCCTGAAAAATGTAGGAAAAATTGCTTGAAAATAAAAGGTTGGAGAGAAATAGTACAATTATTGACATAGGAAATGAAAAAAAAAAAAAAAAAAAAACGGAGAAGTAACGGGAAATTAAGTTATTTTTCTGAAAGAATCTGGAGAAAATTTATAGGGATATGTGAGCAAATGGCGTCACGCTTTGAGGGGGGAAGGGAGGTTCATGAAATTGTGACAGCTTGTGGCAAAGGGGGGGGGGGGAGCGTGTGGCCTTAAGGGGTCTAAGGACCTTTAATCTTCAGAATTTTCGATTTTCTGGAAAAAATATATGTTATGCATAATTTTATTTTGAACAATTTGATACCTATTTATTACCATACGCCAAAAACTTTTCGAGTTATTGTAAAAATGCGTAAACTTTCCCCGTAGAGATTTATGTTAACAGCAGTTGTTTAAGCCTCTTTTTCTCAGGTGCCGATTTCTTCGGTTTTCTCGTTTTGCGCGCATGATATTTCAGAAAGTTTGTAATATATCTCCGTAAAACTTTTCATGCATGTTTGTCTGATATATCTTAATGACCTGAACCTAAATTTCAACTAAAAAATTGAAGTTAATATTTAAAAATAAACATTTTTTTACCCAAAGTTTTGGAAATTTTCGATATTAACTTACCAAATTTCAAAAAAATAAATAAATAATTTAAAAAAAAATAAATTTAGGTTCAGGTCATAAATATAAACCAGATAAACATACATTAAAAGTTTTACGGACATATATAAGAAACTTTCTGAGCTATCATGCGCGCAAAACGAGAAAACCGAAGAAACCGGCACCTGAGAAAAAGAGGCTTAAACAGCTACTGTTAACATAAATCTCTATGGGGAAAGTTTAGGCATTTTTACAATAACTCGAAAAGTTTTTGGCGTATAGTAATAAATAAGGTATCAAATTGTTCAAAATTAAACTGTGCATAACATATATTTTTTCCAGAAAATCGAAAATTTTGAAGTTTAAAGGTCCTTAGACCCCTTAAGCATTTTATAAGAATATGTTTATGAAAAATAGCGTGACATGTGAAAAAAGGGGGGGGGGGGTGACATGGTGCAGTGTGTGACAAAAGGGGGAAGGGAGTCTAAAAGTTGAAAAAAAAAGAAAGAGTGACATCATTTATTGACAGCCCTTAATCACGAAAGAAAGTTAATATATAAATAAGTTTTATAATAACATTAAAAGTTTCTGCAACTTACTATGGCAACTAGTGATTGCAAAACCAGCTTACTGGTGTACCGAAATCGGTGTTTTGCGCTATTTTGCTTTATTTTAAAACCGACATTTAATAATGTAAAATGCCGATATTTTCAGTTATTGGAAACAAATATATAATATATTTATTAAATTGAAAAGATTCGAATTGAACTTATTACGTAACTAGTCTTTTAAACGCGATTTTTTTTCCATAGATAAGGCCGTGTCAAAATGAATCCCTTTGGTTTCAAAAACACAAATAGTGCAGCATTAATAAAGAAAGGTGCTGGAAAATATTTACTAGTAGCTGGTGTAATGAATAAAATTCCTGTGCAATAAAAAAAAGACTTTGATTCGATATTTTTTACTCTTCGCGATAATCTTACAAGTTCTGTTCCTTTATTGTATTGAATTACTGGTATTTCAACCTTTATTTTTTTAATATTGCAAGTTATTATTGTTCTTCTTTTATTAAAATTGGATTTTAAGATTTGCCTCTTCATTTACATTTCGAAATTGCATTTTTGGTCCGGTATTGCAACCACTAATTGCAACCAGGTGATCACTGTTTTTCTAAAAATTATAATTTTGCATAAGATTTCCTTTTTTTTAAATATCATGCAACACTAACGAATCTTAATATTCTAAAAGTTACATCATTATACTGCCGTGCTAAGCTCAAAAGTGGTACCTACACTTTTTTGTCAAAATTGAATTATTGTCACGAGGTGGTTCTTTATAACATATTTTACCCCTATGCAATGTTTTATTGTCATTTGTGAATTGGAACTATTTTTTAAAAAAATCTAAAAAAGTGAAATCTGGATCAAATACATGGAGGCGTAAAACTTTAAATAGCAGTTTTTCGGTTTGACCTCAGCTGCAGATACGACTTTTGCGCTTAGCACGGCAGTATACATGTGAGAAAAAAGGATATTGTAAAAATTGTAATTTTGGAAGAAAGTAAGTCACCTTTTTATTTTAAAGAAAACTAAGTAAAATTTATACACATTCTAAATGAATTAATTATCTGTAGCTGATAAAATTTTAAGTCAAATATGATTTTAAGATTAATCATGCATTGTTATCGAATCTTTACGTGTAAAGTTAATTTAGGAGTTGAATAAAGAATAACATACAACAAACAGCCGGGCCGGAAGAAATAATCGAAAATAAAAAGTTACCCTTTATAACTATAGTTTCTTACCGTTAAGTAACAAAGTAAAAACATCCAACTCAAAAGAAATTGCCCCCCCCCCCAAAAAAAAAGAAAGAAAAAATACAGAAAGAAAAAAAGGGGGGGGGAGAGGGGTAACTAAATTTAAAAATAGAAAGAAAAAAAAGACGTTTTTTTCTTTCTTTTAATCTTTTTCTTTCTTTTTAATCTTTAAAAAAACTTTTTTTTTCTGAGCAATCACGATTACTTATTGCTTTCATTTGACTGTTTTGATGTGCTATCATTTTATTTTCCCACCAGCACCCTCTGCAGCATCACCGTTGACCGGCTCCTCACGATGCTGCTCCTCTAGCGAAAACAGTCTCCAGGTTGCGTCAATATCCTACACTTACACGCATACATACACGCACGGACACACAAACACATACATACATACACCTACATACACAAACACATACACACACAACTACCCACACACACACATACACATACACAAACACATACACGCACGGACACACATACACACACAACTACCCACACACTCATGCCTGCACACAGACACAAACACATATGCCTACACACATAAACATTCCCCCCCACACAAACACTCATACACACAACTACCCACACACTCATACCTGCACACAGACACAAACACACATGCCTACACACATACACATACCCCCTACACACAAACCCCCACACACACATAAACACACACCTACATACACAAACACATACACACACAACTACTTACACACATACACAAACACATACATACACCTACATACACAAACACATACACACACAACTACCCACACACACACATACACAAACACATACACGCACGGACACACAAACACATACACACACAACTACCCACACACTCATGCCTGCACACAGACACACACATATGCCTACACACATACACATTCCCCCCCCCCCCACACAAACACTCATACACACAACTACCCACACACTCATACCTGCACACAGACACAAACACACATGCCTACACACATACACATACCCCCTACACACAAACCCCCACACACACATAAACACACACGCCTACATACACACACACACACACACACACTCGTGATTGCGAAAAACATAATCTGAATTCAAGAGGTCAAAATTCAAATTATTATTTTTATTATTTTTTTTGTATAAGAAAAAAAGCAGACAGATAATACATAATTAAAGATAATGGGATGACCACATGAGCACGACGCAAAGGATCTCGTGGCTGCTATCTACCAATCGCAAAAACTGTATAGGTTGAGATATAAATATTAGCTTTTTGGGTAAAATGAGAACAATCAGCAATCTTGGTTGTTTCAAAGAAAAATCCCTTGGAGCAAAATCAAGTGCGCTACAAAGAAAAGAGGATAAAATTATATTCACACAAAGCCCCAAAGAATTTTCTGTTGCTAAAAAAAATAACGGTATCCAATGAAAATTTGTTTCACTTCTAACAGTTGTAGATCTTGAGCATTAAAATTGGATTGATGTTCGACCAGTATGCATAATTAAAATATTGACCTTTTAGAGGTCGGCATGCGTTCGTGACAAATGCTTTCGAGTTCATCAAGGTTTTTGAAAAATGAATATAGGTACAAAAGTCAATATCTTCTTCAATACAGGTCCAGTAAGAAAAGAAACATCGACTGCTTCGTGATGAAAATGAGATATTTTAAATTAATTTCACTCGGTCAGTCGGTTCAGATTTTCTTTTATTTTAGGAGTGATGATCATGTAATTGAAATAAACAAGTGCACAAGATGATGATGAATTTATGCTAATGAGTGTCCGATTAAAATCAATTATGCGATTGTGTTGTCTGCTCAGTTTAATGGAATGCAATTAAAGTAGCAGTTTATCATTACTTTCAAATTAATACTTTTTTGTATTGAGCTATTTGTACATAATTCACAGCTCTAAATCTTGAGTATTTTTGTTATGCATAATTTAAACATGGCAATTACTGATAACATCGCGATCTTCGCAAGGAATAATTTCTTATCTTTTGAGCTTGTTTGATGCGTGTTTACTGTTATTCATCTTTTTGTAAAATGATTGATTTTTCGAGTGAAGAATGGAATCGAAATCGCACTAAAACTTCCGGGTAGTTTTGTCTTAGTTTTATTTAGAAAAGTGGTCAGTTCACTCGAACCCCTCTTGTATATTATAAAATATTCACATTGCTTTCAAAAAGAAGTAATTCCGAGTGTAAAAATATAGGGGAGGGTTGCCCGAAGCGGGTAGGTTTTCGAAGAACGCTCGAAAATTGTAGCTTTTGGATTTTAATCGCAACAATTTCGGTTTTATTTCCTAGCAGGGTCCTTGAATTTCAAAATAAAAAGTGTGATTTTTGTTTTATTTCAAACCCTATATTTATTTATTATCAAACTTAACAAACATGTGAAAAACGCGCTTTGCCATACCATTGAGCCCAAAGCGGGTAAGCTTAACTAATTGTGGTTTGGTACATTTTCCAATCAAATATGAAGTTATAAATGATTAAAATAGTTGACTAACTACCTGCCATTATATAAAAAAATATAAAACAGTGGTACTTATCTAGTTTAAAGTCAGTACATTTGTTTAAAAAACGTAAAGAAATGACTGAGTTAATTAATAGGCTAATTAACTGCCATCCTAAAAAAACACTTTTTAAAGTTACACATATCCTATTGAAAGAGAAAATCTAAGTCAGCACACGAGTCAAGAAATTTTAAATAAATATATGATTAAATCCTATACCCGCTTTGCCCAAAGGCACGTTTTTTATTTCAATAATTATAACCTTAAATTAATAATTAAAGAAAACGGAATGACCATCGTAGTTTATTGGTGGATAGTGTCAAAATAAGTTAATATTATTGACAAAAAAAAAAAAAAAAAATAGCTGGTCTTCGACTAATCACAAGTTACAAAACTTCATTTTTAAAAAAAAAATGTATCATTTTTAAAAATTTTAAACCTGGTTGCGCCATGCCGCTTCACTGCTGCTTTGCTGGGACTGATAATAATAACTCGGGGGTGTTCGGGTAAACACGACATACGTATTCATCGCCGCAAACACACCATGTGGGGGGGCATACGAAGGCCTACCCGCTTTGGGCCACCCTCCCCTAATTAGTGTACATGCGTCCCTTGTATAACGCGGTACTTGTACAACACGGTTTCGATATTACGCGGTATCAAATTTGCGAATACATTGTTTCGATATTATACAGTACGAAACTTGAATTTAATACTTCATAGTTTTGATATAACACGAAAGTTATGTTTAAAAAAGATGGAACTTCATTTTTTACTTCCTTTTACAAAAAAGGAAGTATTGTGTTCGCGAAAAAATTTTCACTGAAAAATCGACCTTAATTTCCATTTTTCTCACCCCCGAATGAATGCTGTTTTTTTTTTCTCGACCCGACCACACGTGGATATATGCCTTGGAACGTACAGACACCCGAAATATCCATTTTGACGACCCCTGAGTTAATCACAACGAATTTTCTCGTGACGTTCGTTTGTACGTATGTATGTGCCTATGTGCGTATGTATGTGCGTGTGTATCTCGCATAACTCAAAAACGATATGTCCTAGAAAGTTGAAATTTGATACGTAGACTCCTAGTGGGGTCTAGTTGTGCACCTTCTCTTTTGGTTGCATTTGGATGTTCCTAAGGGGGTCTTTTGCCCCTTTTTTGGGGGAAATCATTGTTAATTTCGATGTAAACTCAAGTGCTGTTATAATTTGTCGGACCCTTGGTGATATATCGCCAGTTTTTTGGTCGCCAACTTTTGTCGCCAACTTGGCGACAATTTGGTTTCAATTTGGCCACTGTTGGTGATATTTAGAGAGTAGACTATAGAATCACATTAAAATTGCCAATAATGGGGAAATGACATTAAATTGGAGTAAAAGTAAGTCATGTGATGCTCGTTTTAAAAATGCATTCTGTTAATGTTTGATAATACCTGTAATAAGTTTGTACTTTATTTTTATTAAACTTGGTTTCGATATAACACTGTACACATCCCTTGATTCACATTATTTCTAAGTCTCATATAACACGGTTTCGTTATAATTCAAAACTCGGTTTCGATACTACACAATATATATTGACATAATTTTTGCATGTGCATGATTAATTAATGTAAAAAATAAGTTACAAAGTTATTTTTAAACAAGTCTCGTATAACACGGTTTCGATACTACACGGAACGAATTAACTGTGCTATGTGAGGGACGCCTGTATACCATTCTTAAACGGATAACGATCATCCTAACTGTAAGAATAAAACTTTCTACAGCCAAATATTCCTTTTAGACACAATGTTAAAGCTGACGGCTTATTAAAATTGTTTCTGGATAAAGTATTTATTTTGTGTTGTAAAATGTTTTCTCATTAAAAAAAAAAATCGTACAAAAACCAAAAAAAAAACCTTCGTAAAATTGATTTCTAATTAAAATCTGAAGCGATTTGAGCTTTTCTCCATTTTTTACTACAGCGGTTGTCGTTAAGATTCATTTATTTTTGGCTGCAATTTTTGATAAATGAGTCAACATGTTTTGCGCTGTAATTTAAGTCCTGAATAATGAAATGTTCGACATCGGGAAGAAAAGATAAATTGGAGGAAAAAATTAGTTTCTGGAAAAAAAAAAGACAAAATGAACTTCCAAAGGAGCTTAAAGCTTCTCAGAATTACGTCTCGCAGAAAACGAAAATAAAAATAATAAAATATGAAAAATGTTTTCTAAAAAGGATGAAAAATATATGATTTCTTGATTGCAACACTCAAAAAAGTAGTTGAAACTGTAGTTGAAATTAAAAACAAGAAATTGATAGAAGAAATAGGCGGTATGCAGCTTTGTACGGACGCTCAAATTTTTAATTTAAATTTTATTGACTGCTTTAAAATTAACTTAATTACAACGATCTTAAGATTAACTGTAGTTTTTAACTACTACAATCAAAAAATCATATGCTTATTTTATTTCATACTTTTTAATGCGAACGAAGCTTTAAAGCTTCTAAAGAGTACATAAATAAAGAGTATTTATATAAATGCTCTTTAGAATTACAAAACATTGTTCAAATTTATTTCAGGGGAAACTCTTCGAAATTTAAAATGTATTTACCTGTTACCTATCCTTAAAAATAAATAAAATAAAAATAATAAAATTAAAAAAAAAAAAAAAAACTATGATCATGAAAAGAGAATAGCTAATATAAAGAAAACTCGAAAACCTGCATTTTTCAAAAAGTTTAAACTGCTCAAAATCCACAAATGTATGCTTTCTCAAGTTCAGCCTTGAAATTAATTTTTCAAATGTATTAACGAAACCAACTTTTTAGTAAATATTATTTTTCATTGTTTCTTACAAAAATTAAAAAACGGAAGTCTGTTGACTTAATTACTAGTAATATTTTTTATTGCTGTTATTTTGTATAAGCTGAGAAATGGTCTTTAAAAATGTTTCGAAAATACATTCGGGTAAAAATAGCTGCGTTTTTTCTTTTTTTTTTTGAGTTATTTGAAAATATAACTTTGATGAAATTAATTAAAAGTGGTACTTTTAATGGTATTATGCAAAAAAAAAAGTGTTGACGATACTGAGATAGCTTATACAATAATTACTTACTTTGAGTGCAATACTTGTTTAATATGAGTACAATAACTACATATTATGAGTGCTTATTCATTTGTGTACTACTGTTTGTCAAACAAACGTTTATCGAATATATTAACTCATTTATTTTCCTGGTTTCACTCGAATACCCGCTTTATTGAATCGTACTGGTTAAAAACAATGTTCATCTAAGCGGAGTCTATAGTAATTAGATCTTTCGAATGTAGTCGAACCAGTTTACCTCGTACCTGCATAACTCAAAAACCTTCCTATGTCGCAATTTTTTAATTTCCTTGCATTTATCGAAAAAAAAAAAATGTTTTTTCTTTTCTTTATTTCGAATAAATTTTCCCAAAAACTTCTATATCTTGTACTCCGACTACACTGTCATTTTCGAATTTGATCTCCATTGATCTTTATCAGCGGCTGAAACATACAATGTTTATGGAGACAATGGGGTCGTTTCCAAAATTTTAAAAGCATTTTTTTTCTGAAAGAGCATGCTTAAAAACATAGGATCTGACCATTTCTTAAATAATTTGTTTAAGTTTAATCTATATATATAAAAATGAATGTTTGTCTGTATGTCATCCATGAACTCGAAAACTACCCGGCAGATTTGGCTGAAACTTTCACCGTTTGTTATTTTTGGTACTGGGAATGTTTATAGACCAGTTCGAAAAAAATCCGATCGATAGTTCCTTTTTTATTCCAATTTAAGTCACAATCCATTGGATAAATACGAATAAAATGATCGGCTGCAGAAATTAATTCGCGTGAAAGATCTCATTGATAAGAAGTTAGCTGTTGCCATTTTTCTTGAGTTTGAACAAATAAATTCTTTCTTTATTGTTTTATGGCTTTTCATGCAACGGGGGGATTTAAAACTTTTTCTATTTGATATTTTTAGCGATTGATTGATTTTGCAAACTGCGTGAGTACAAAATTTGAGTATAGTCACGGCTTCACTTGATACCTGGACCGATTATTATGAAAATTGCTATATATATGTATTTTTCTACGGGGAAGGTGCATAATATGCGCATTGAAGCCACTCGCCACCAGGTGGCACTGCAGAGTAGCAACTTCTGCCCCGTTCAACCGATTGTCATGAAAATCAGTATAATGATATATTTTTTTTGTTGGCGTAGCAACGCGCGTCGGGTACAGCTAGTATTTAAAAAAAATACTTAAATCGGAGCGCTTTCATTGTTTACGGCTTCTGCCGATGACATCACAAATGATGAAATGCCATTCAGTGTTGCCATTCACAGAGAAAAATATTTAATTCGCGTCTTTATTCACGTGTATTGGCAACGATATGGTTGATAGCAAGCGCAGAGCGCAGTTTTAATTCGCTTCTTGATTATCATAACGTGGAAATGTGGTGGAAAGATGCGCCAAAGAGCATCATTTGTGACGTCATCAAGACCACGCCTTGTTTGAAAAAATCGGCCATTTAAAAAAATTAATTAAAAAATAACTGTTGGGAAAATAAAAGTATATTTTCCGGGTCTATATTATTTTTCTCGCTTATTCTATCAATTTCACTGACTAAAAGTATTACTTTTGACTGAAGGAAACAACCCCATTGGCCATCGATATAATCGTTGAAGTTAGTGTGTGTAATCGCAGCATATGTCATACTGTAAAATGTTGAACATTGTCAATGCAAAAGATTCTTTTGACTCTTTGTTGATGTTACTTATTTTTAAAACTTTTATCAAAACCTCTACATCTCAAAATCTGTGTATCTCGAATTTTCCTCTGTTCCGTGAAATTCGAGATCGATAGTTTCGACTCTATTTTATGATTTTATGCAATTTTACTTCCTTTTACGAAAAAAAGGAAGTACTGTATTCGCGAAAAAATTTTCACTCAAAAATCGACCTTAATTTCCATTTTGCTGACCCCCGAATGAATGTTGAGTTTTTTTTTTTTTCGATTCGACCACACGTGAATAAATGCCTAAGAACGTATAGACACGCTTAATATCCATTTTGACGATTCCCGAGTTAGTTACAACGAGTTTTCTCGTGACGTCTGTATGTACGTATGTATGTATATGTATATGTACGTCGCATAACTCAAGAACGGTATGACCTAGAAAGTTTAAATTTGGTACGTAGACTCCTAGTGGGGTCTAGTTGCGCACCTCCCCTTTTGGTTGCATTCGGGTGTTTCTAAAGGGTTCTTTTGCCCCTTTTTGGGGGACATCATTGTTAATTTCGATGTAAACTCAAGTGGTGTTATAATTTGGCGGACACTTGGCGATATATTGCCAGTCTTTTGGTCGCCAAGTTTGGTCGCCAACGTGGCGACAAATTTGGCGATTTTTTTTAAAAATCTGATTTTAATTTAGCCACTGTTGGTGATATTTAGAGAGTAAACTATTGAATCACATTAAAATTGCCATTAATGGGGAAATGACACTAAATTGGAGTAAAAGGAAGTCATGTGATGCACACATCAGCTCGTTCGTAATTATTTTACGTCTGTTTAACTTGGCTGAAATGTGAGCTGTTTTCGTATCAATATATTTCAAAATCGGTTTTCATTTTACAAGATGCAGAAAAGCTTCTTTTTTTCCCTCAAGTACAAAATTCAGACTCCTGTCAATTCTTTCACTTATTGCGGTAGGCTAAATAAAAACCGGTAGTGGGACAGCCGATCTCTTTCATTCTGCCCTTCAAAGTACTAAAACTCTAAAAGAATTAAGTTGTACCTCATTATTCATTGGGGGGAAAATATCAAAATGCTTCAAATGCGCAAAAACCGACTTTTTCGAAATAAATTGATCAAACATGGATCTCAGATCTCTATTACAAAGTTTAAATTATTGTTTGAATTGTTAAGTTTTATAGTGAGTCATCAGTTAACCATTGAAACACAAAATGGATAAAAAATAACGAAAATGAAATAATTGCAAATTTTACTATGCATTTTAATTGATTTGATTGGTCACAATTTTAGATTTTGTACATTTTGGCACAAAGATTTAACCAAATGAGCTTGAAGAAATTTATCTATTATTAAACAAAAAAAATAAAAATAAAAATAAAAATAAATGAACCACAGTAATGCAAAAATACAAATTAATAAAAGTGTTAAAACTATAGCAAAACAACTTACACGCCTATACGTAAAATGAATGATTCCTTCACAACCTGTATTAAAAAGTTAAAGAAAAAAAAAAAACTATAGCAACACTCTCTATTTTTTCAAATTGTCAGCAAAAAGCGAATATCGGCCGGCTAGTTTAAAAATAAAGCCCATATTTCACTTTCTGAAATGTCACAATCCCAAGATTTGTACGTTGGATGTCTATTGTCTATGCTACAAGAAGTTTTGGCAAGATGCCGAACGGAATTGATTTGTCTCGTCTCGGGATACCACTTCACTGCTTTCAAACTGCTAAAACGAGTTTCCAAATACGTTCTTAGACCCTATTTGCATTCCCTTTGACTTTTTACAGATAAAACTGCCTGCCCGAAGTGTTTTTGATGTAAGGGCAAGCTTCAGAAACAAAAGAAACCTGAGGTACCTCGTTTGAAAGTGCATGTCGCATACGCAATCAGTTTTTGAAGGATCATAAGATGAAAGGAAACTCGCTATGGATGGTGCACTGCAGGTGCTGAAAGCTTTTACTGGAGCGAGTTTTTCTTTTTATAGAAATCCTTTCCATACTATATGTGTTTTTGTGTATGTATTGGCAAATCTTCTCGTTATGAGATCACCCCGGATACGTGGTTACTTTTGAAGAGTGTCGTGTGACTCAGTAGGGAAGGCTTTTGTTACTACTTATATGCTCGGGAATGCAGTACATTTTGTTACCACTTATATGTTCGGGAATGCAGTAGGTTTTGTTACCAGTTATATGATCGGGAATGCAGTAGATTTAGTTGCCAGTTATATGATCGGGAATGCAGTAGATTTAGTTGCGAGTTATATGATCGGGAATGCAGTAGATTTAGTTGCGAGTTATATGATCGGGAATGCAGTAGATTTTGTTACCATTTATATGGTCGAGAATGCAGTTGATTTTGTTACCACCTATGTGGTCGGGAATGCAGTAGATTTTGTTACCGCTTACATGGTCGAAAATGCAGTAGATTTTGTTACCGCTTATATGGTCGAAAATGCAGTAGATTTTTTTACCACTTATATGGTCGGGTATGCAGTAGATTTTGTTTCCACTGATATGGTCGAGAATGCAGTAGATTTTGTTACCACCTATGTGGTCGGGAATGCAGTAGATTTTGTTACCGCTTATATGGTCGGGAATGCAGTAGATTTCGTTTCCACGTTTCTAGGCCTCCATACCCACTTACAAGGTTACTCTTAGAATTTGTTCTTGCAATTAACAAAATCTATATTTTTCTTTTG
The DNA here is from genome assembly GCF_026930045.1 of Uloborus diversus. NCBI lineage: Eukaryota > Metazoa > Arthropoda > Arachnida > Araneae > Uloboridae > Uloborus > Uloborus diversus. The sequence goes on from NC_072737.1 coordinate 11,154,750, forward strand.
AGGAACAATTACCTTCAGAGGATTTATTCAAGTGGTTGTGCTGAGAAAAGACATGAATTTGATTACAAAGGACACTTCTTTCCGTCTTCAAAAGCATCGATGTTATTAATCGGCATAGGACTTTTTCCTATTCATGTCTTAGTGGTTCGAAGTCCACTTTAAGCTTTACAGTCCTTAAAGGCTCTTTTTCCAGTTAAGCCAATTTACTTAATCGAACAAGACGCTCGGACGTTGGGTTATGACCATAGTACCAAGAACTAAAAATGTTACATTTCAGCTCATTGTATTTTCGCTCAATTCCGCCGAAATTCATTACTTCTCCGGATCAATTTGACCGACCTTGAATTACTTATCTTCACACCCTTCCAAACTTTTAGAACCAGGCCTGGGGATCGTCCCACTCTGGGGTTGGTGTACGTGACTATTACGCAGTTGGGGGCTTATATAACGAGGACCCGGAGTCCAGTCCAGTTAGACATCATTCTAACGAGGAGCAGCCTGCATTTTTTGTTGCGGCAATCTCTACCTCTGAGGTAAAACTTTAGATTAGCTGGCGGATATGAATGCAATATGTGAAATCATGGATCCCTTAGAGCAGTCCCTTATAGAGCTATGGTTTCAAACCTACGCGCTTTGGGCCACATGTGGCCCCCGAAGCTTTCGCTGTGCAGTCAGTTGTTTCGTTCAATATTACAAATCAAAAGTCAAGATGAGTCACAATGGTACAAATGGAGCTGAAAATTCAGAAATCGGTGTCTGAAAAACAAATGTAATTAATAAAATAAGCAATAAGCAATTTTAACAACGATTTTTTGTTTGTAATTTCCTTTCATTTTTCATGTTTTCCCATATTACCTTTTTTTTTTGGGGGGGGGGGGGATATTTTGAACCATCTCTATATGAAGTGCGCCCTTCTGGTAATAAAAAAATGAATTGAGCATCACAACCTTAGAGCAGATATCCATTGGAGAAAACACAGGGCTGCTAGTAGGCTGCCTACATGAAATCGATTTTTGTTCGATAGAAATGGAAAACAATGTACTGTAACACTCTACAACATTTAACCAATAATATTCAAGAATTTAAGGAGCTAGGGAGTCTGAGGAGACATGGTACGTGACAGAAAAGAGATTGAATGTCTCCGCAAAGGTTTTCTTACAATTCCAAAAGAGGATATTTTCTCAAGTTGAATTCTTCCTTTGACGATGCTTCTCATTCTCTTTGGAATGACAAAAGTCTGTGATACCCAAATTGCTTACTTTAAACTCAGTTCTGAAATAGGACATAAACTGAGTTATTTCGTGGAGACATCCAAGGTCAGCAATTGCATAATGGAACAAATAAGGAATCCGACTTTATTTGTTTGACATCGAAATCTGAAGACATCATTAAAGTCTGAAAGACATCAAAGGCTGAAATATACATGAAATGAGTGGCGTCTCAGAGACATTAAAGAGTCAGCAATGGCATAATCAAGCAAATGACGCCTCAGAGACAACAAAATCTGAAATGGGCAATGTAATGAATGACGTCTCCGACAATTCAAAGAGACAATAGCATAACGAAACAAATGACGTCTCAGAGACAACAAAAACGGAAATGGGACATGTAATAAATGACGTCTCGGACAGATCATAGAGACAGTAGCATAACGAAGCAAATGACGTCTCGGAGACGTCAAGGTCTGAAATGGGACATGAAAGGAAAGGCGTCTCAGAGATATAAAAGAGTCAGTTATGGTATGATATGAGGCATTCAGAGCGAAAGTGGATCAAGTTCATGAAAGATTTGATCCATTTTAGCGCTGAGTGCCTTTTTCAACTAAGCACTTCGGGTACTTATTACATGAGGCGTTCAGAGAAAGTGGATTGTGTCAATCACGTAATCGATCCCTATATTTCTGAACACCTCGTATAAAAAATAAAGTCTCGTGGACATCAAAAACCTACAATGGTACTTCAAATAAACGACATCTCGGAGAAATCAGTTTTACAGTGGCACTTGAAAAAAACGTTTATATTATTGGATGTCAAGGCGTTCAAACCTTAAAAAATGGCCTGAAGCGATTCTAATTTTATGCAGACAAAACTGAGTTTTTAGAAAATGCTTGCGGCCACAACTTACCGCCGTCGAAAGTAAAGTTGTGATAACTGAAAAGTCATTTTATTTGTGTTTTAACAGTTTATAAAATTTCATGCAGTTCTACCTAATTCTACTTCAAACGCAGTGAAGAACTTTATCCTAAACACGCAATTTCATTGCTAATTTTCGCCTTGCCATCTCCAATTTGTTCTGTCACGGGTTTAGTATAAAATAGAAAATTTTTATTCACTGTTTACAACTTAAAATATAAACTTAATATATGAAGGCCGTGCATGTTGCTGCCGGCAAGAATGCAAGTGAGAGACAACGAGTAAATAAGCGACTCGCTTTTTAAAACAAATGCATTACCGTTGCTACGTACTCGGTGGCTAAACTTCTCAGCTAAGAGTCAAAATATATGCAAATTCAACTTGATTGCTTGAAAACATAAGTCCTCCACAATAAAAACGCAGTTTGCTTTCCTTCAATTGACATTGTTCGGAATCTCTGTTCTTACTACTCCAGCAGTACAGCAGAACCTAGAAGAATCAAGGTAAGAAATGAATATCTCTTGCCATGAAAACAAAGCAAAAAGAAAAAAAAAACGAAATCGTGAGAAAATCGGTCCCAGCCCATCTCAAATATCTGTTGTTGTTTTGTGAATTCGTATTGGAAGAGACGGCGCGGACTTGGGCGCGGCCTTCGGTTCTGGGGAATTCCAGCTCATCCCTCTGTTTTTGTAATCCTTTTCGGCAAGGACAGGCGGAATCTTCCTTACTGCCCCGGAGCAAACTGAAAACAAAATGTGTCAAGATTTTGCTCTCCGTTGCAAATTTATTTTAATGGCGGCGAGGCGGTTTTTCTGCTTTACTTTGTTGCATTTCGAGCGCCAAAGAGAAGAAAAAATGGTTCCTCCTTGGATTTGGAAGAATTCAATTTAGAATAATTGCATCACTGCCGCTGCGTTTGTCACTATTAGTAAGACGTTTATTATGCAGTCAGGGAGGGCTTCTTGGTTAGAATCTCTCATGGGTAATGTTTCTGATGTCTCAGTAGCAGTGGCGGCGATTCGGGGAGAGGGGGGCAACCCCCCCCCCCCCACTTTTTATGGTTCATTTATTTATTTTAGTTTCCAATTTAAAGAACCAAAACTGGAAATAGAAAAAGCAGAAGTGTCAAAATTTTCAAATCATAATCATTTGTTTTACTTTGCATATCTGTGTACGAAACATTATTTAGCACTAGCAGTAACTGTTAGTTTATGTATTCATTGTTTAGTTACTAATAAATACATTGTTTTATATATATACTTGCTTAATGAAATTATTACCAAGTGTTTGTGACATCTTAAAATATTTTGGGGTAAATAATGTACTAAGTCTAACTCGTGTTTAAGTGTTTCTTCGGGGAAAGTTATTGTGTGCAAAATTTGTCAAAATCTTAATAAAACGTTAGTTAAGTTGCTAGATTTACATAAATTCATCACTATCTGCTCCCAAAACCAGCCCTAGCAAATTTTTGTACTTTTTTCTCTCACTTTTTCTGTAGGGAATTCCAAATAATATTATCAATAATTCACGTTTATTTTGATATATTTGGCTTTAATTAAATCCCTATTTTCTTTTATCTTGCAAAGTCACAAATGCTAATTTCTATGTATGTAACGTATTTCCCGATCTTACCAGGAAACATCACGAGTTCAGTAATCATGAAAAAAGTTAAAAATGGTCGCATTCGAAAGAGTATCTTTAGAAAAACATTTGACCCAAATATTGTGTGCCCTCGTCCTTTTGTTTTTGAGATATGGGGGGTCAAAGTCTGTCGAAATCTTACGAAAATTCGCCAAATTTAAAGACTTGGCAAGAAATGGAAAATACCACGTGATTTCATCGCCTGCGTCTAGCAAGACTCTCATTCCCATTTCTGGTCATCTGCAAAGCGCGTAAAGGATGTTTCGAATTAACCCATTACTTGTGTGTGTAAAATTAAAAAGTAACTATGAAGCCTGTGAATTGGAAACTAGAGAGCTTTATCCAGAGAAGCTACAACTTTATAACGAAATTGAACGTAGGATTTAACTTTGTAATCGTGATAATAATGCATTTCAGAATTTAAGTGCATTTCAAGTGTGTTTTACTTAACTAATTTAAGTTTGTACTCTTGTTATGAAATGTGTTATAAGTAATTAATAATTATGTACGAGAAATAATATGAATAAGTAAAAAAAAACATGCTTATTAAGGCTTATATATTGAAAATAAAATGGATAGTTTTTGATGTTGAAAGAAAATGATCATGGATTGTAGTATCCCAGCTCTTATTTATTTTTTCAAAAGTTATTATCATTCATGAAGTTTTATTGTTTGCTCAGACAATAAAACTTCATGTTTAGCTTCTTAGCTAGCAATGTTTATTAAAAATTAAATATTGCTAGCTAAAATGTTTAATTTTTAATTTAAAATCGAAAAAAATAATAATTAAAAAAGAAAGAAAACAACGGATAGTAAATGTCAAAAATTTGCATAGCAAAACTAACGATGTCGGAAATTACTTCATAACAGATTCTTATCAAAAATTTTATAGTCGACGTTCGTTACAACAGCCCCTGTAGTTCGAAAAAATCTGTCACTGCAACTGAAAGTCGCTATAACGTAAATGCACATGATATTGCATGTTATTTAGTCATTTTTAAAAATACTGAAGTCACTTTTACCAATTATGTTTCACGTTAAAAGGAAATTTAAATACGAGCAAAATAAAAATTAATACAGTTTTTTTTATTTGACTTGTTAGAGGGCTTACACATAACTTGAAAACGATACACATAACAAAAAACACACTGGAAATAACTGACAGAAATCGTTTTTTTTTAATTTGAGAACATGGTTTGAAATCTTTAAAAATGTCGTTTTCTTCGTATTTAGATACTGTTGAAGATTTCAGATTTACGACTTTTCAAAAAAAAAGAAAAAAAAAGACTTTAAAGTGTGTTTACCGTTTCTCTACGGTTATCATATTTTTTTCAAAACAGTTTCAGCATCGAATAAACTCTTTCAGTGGAAATATTTCACCCGCAGGAGCATAAAAGTTTTAAACAACAGTTTTTTAACAGACAGTCTTAAGAATAACAAAAAAGTTTAAACTTTGAACGGTATATTCAAATGTATTCAGTTAATGCGTTCTATTGGATGCTAAAATATCATTACATCTGTGGAATTTTAAACGAGATTTTGTGCTCGAACCCTATGACAGATCGGTCGCAGTAATAGGAGGTCGTTCTCGTTGACTGCAGTTAGGAGCGCATGGATGGGAGGTCACTGTGACCTCCCAAAAATTTTCCTTATTCGACAAAGTTCGTCTGACAGTTCGGCAAATTAGAGGACATAATTACAATTTTTTAACTCCCGAAAGTCACTTTTCATACATTAATATTTGCGCACACTCGTATTTTATCGCTCGGCAAAATTTGAATTTTCTTTCGGTAACTTGAGAATTTTTGCTTTCCCAAAAGTTAAGCTCCGCACAGAACCTAAAAGAAAAAATAATTAATACTTATGAGAACCTTGTTTAGAAATAAAATATATTTCACCAATAATAAGAACCACGAAAACTGGTGAAAATCTACTTATTTCTACTACTACTACTACTTGAAATGCTAAAAGACATTTTTATCTTGACCTTCTCCATAACATTTTACAGAGGGGAGGTTCAAATTAAATTATTCGAGAAAATTACTTTTAGTTATTCGAAAAGCAACAAAAGACACACCCACATTCACATTTCTGTAGTTGGAAACAAATGTTTGAAGGAACTCCCCTTGGGGTCTAGGGGATTCGCCAAAAGAAAATATGATTTGAAGTCAATATACAATATATTTCCATTGTTTTTACAATAAAATAAAACAAATATTTCGGACGGTGGCGTTTTCCACTATACAGTTGCATGTTAATATCCCGGAACACAAGCCCCTAAAAATTTCAATGCCGCAGTCTGTGCCACGACACCCCGCGCCATGGTAGTCACCCCGAGTAAAGAATTAATGCGCTATTTCTCACGCGCTTTGGTGGTGACCAAATATGGAAGTGAAATATCTTGTCAGATGCAGATGTTGAATTCGCGCCGTACCTTCCATTTCTGAACAAAACTCGATAAATTTGGCGACTTTACTAAAAATTTCGGCAATTTTTAAGACCTCATATTTCGATAACGTGGTCACGAGGGCACGTAGTTTCAGTGCCATAAACATGTTTTCCAATGCTCTTTCGAATGCCACCAATTTGGAATTTTTTTGAATTTCCTTGATCGTGATGTTTCCTGGTTAGACACGTGCGTGCCTTACGTCATGAAATGACGAAGTTCCTTTTCCATTTGATTGGCCACCGTCCTAACATCGGGAAATGCGCATTTCACATGCATGTCTTGAAATACATGCACTTATATGTTGCTTCTGTAGGTCGGTTGCTCTCTCTCTTTTAAGGCGCCGTATTTTAGTTTCATAGTCAGCCAAGTCGACTGTTTGCTGTCATGCTCTCGATTAGGCATTTTATAACTGTACACTTTACCTGCAAACCTTAAGTTCAAATTACTGAAACCTCAATTGCATAAATGACTCTTCATTTGTCATAATGCAAATTTACAAATAATGGTTTTGCGTGTTTTACTAAATTATTTATGCTTCGAGAGAACTTATTTTGCAATTTCATAATTCATATGTAAATAGCTCGCCAAGGATATCATTGTATTTATTTATCACCATGGAGGAAATAAAAAGAAGTAATTTCAACAACAGGTATTATTTTCTGTACAAGACTCCAATTACACTCTGCAACACAAAAGGGCACTAATTAAATTCGTCATCGGTGCGATAACTTCATTGATAAAACCTCATCGCACAATATTTTCTTTCTTTTTTTTTTTTTTTTTTTTTTTGCTGCCGCTAAAAATCCTATGGCTTTTAGTTCTTTTTTTTGCCCCCCCCCCCCCTGCAGTCCCAATCGCCACCTCTGCTCAGTGGTTATCATTCGCTTCTTGAAAATTCCAGAAATCGTTTCTTCCTCTCATAATTATTGTCAGAAAACAGAGAAAGCAAGGTACGGGATTTTTGGTGGGGATGACTTCCTTTTGCCCCGTAACCAAAGCGAATGTCATAGGAACTTAGCAAGGCAGTGGTGGCTTCATCAGTAAGGCGTTAGACTCGAAACCGAATGGTCTCGGGTTCAATGCCAGCCGGTCGAAGATCCTCTGTGTTCGTTAATGGCGATTGGAGCACGTTAAATATGTCGCGATCGCAAAATACACCGAGTGAATTTATACCTCTTGGGGTGCTGGAGCAGGGATTGCTCGGCTTCTAGTCCGGATCCGAAAACAGAGTAAAAAACTCTTCGACTTTACGAACAATGGAGTTTCAATGGCATGGTGGCAAAACGTTCAGCATAGATGGTGCCGTCTTGGTGTATGAACATCAGAAAAGGTGGACAGAGTTTTATTGGAGGAACGAGATCTTCTACGAGGAATCCTGCGATTCTCTCTTAATATTGATGAACAAACCCCACATATATGTATGGAGGAAGAGAGATTACATTAGAATCCTATCTAGCCCTGACTACTGTGTTTCGGCAATGATGTCTGGTGTAACATTCTTTGAAACGTTCCTCTTAAGCATAAGATCAAATTTAATCATGAACCCAAGTTCCTCTGACAAGTCGCGCTACGGTCCTGGTGTATGCAGCGATCTTTTGGGAAAATATGATTACCACAAGGTTACGTTCGCATAGCGCTACCGGCCAACCGGTGACTAACCAGGAGCGTTCTAATAGAGCTATCGGTTCACTGTTTGTTGCCAGTGTCGTTCTAATAGCTTCACCGGTAGATCCACCGATCAAATGCAATTTAAGCTGGTGGATTGAATCACGTGACATTATGACCAATAATAAGTATTTTTCACCTGCTCGTTATTCGTCTGTGCAAGTTACCACGTTATCAACCAAAAGTGTTCCATGGAGCATCGGTGGGTTACCTGACCAACTACTTAATAAACACTGACGTCATTAGCTGTCATGTGATCAACCGACCGCGGTCGACCGGTAGCTCTATGCGAAGGAAACGTAAGATAGGTCAGCAATTTTATTGGATACTCTTACTCTGACAGTTTGCTGGTACGCTAATGACATGCAGTGGTTGGTTGCATTCTCTTGAAGATTTAACTTTTTAAAAATGTGGATGAAGAATCTACTTGTTTCAAGGAATATCTTTTCTCTGTTTTCCCAATTGCTACTTTTCATAACGGCAGCATAAATCTAAATGCGAAAATAAATCAGAGTGAATCGTTGGTAGTTCAGGAAACCATTTTTTTTAAAAAATCTTCCCACTAAATAAAGAACATAGTAGAGAAGTATTAAACAACAATGTAAGCGATAAAGAAGAGCAAAAAAACAAACAAAAAAAAGCAATATGTTAATATAGCAGTTAATGACTTCACTTTCTGTAGCAAGTAAGTAAAGCTGCTAATTACTGTAATTGTAAATCATATTCTGGTTTAATTTTAGAGGGAGAAAATTGGGTTAAAGCTGACCCAATAACTCCTACTTGTCTTTCTCTCTCCGCCATATCTTCTATTAAATAAGATTACCATCTAATTTTATTTATCAATCACCAAACCATACAGATCCCATTCATCAGCAAAACTACGCTCGGCCACACATTCCACGACCCTCACAACAATATCAGTTCGAATATACTCTCTTACCATGACCTGACAAACTCGGAGTACCACTGATCTTGTTGGTCAATTCCAACACTTATATCAGACTCCAGTGCAGAGATATATTGGTAACTATAGACTTTATGCCCCCCCCCCCAGGCATTGGGTTGTGCAGATAATGGCTTTACGACCAACTGAAATGAACAGTATTTTTACTGCTACTTCTTAATAAATTAATTCGATTGAAAATCCAAGGAGATTAAAGGACCGTTTTTTCCTAAAGTCAGACATTGTCTTCACATCCACAAAGATCAAGTTCATGCGATTGTCAATTGATGCTTGTATCTATTGAATATGTTATTGAATCGGTTAAAATTATCTTCAATGTTTATATGTATTTCTGTTGATTTTGTCACAAAGTATCATGTTGGGCACGAAAGTGATAATTCAAATGCATGCGTGTATACAGAAGAAATGTATTTAGAATTCCTTTCGTTGTAAATCAATAGTCGCAGTGTCCTTTGAACTTTAGTATGAATGCATTCAAAGTTTACAGAATGCATGTAGAGCTCATAGAAGCTATCTTCAGAGAATTGTTAACAAAAGTCAATAGAGAATAATCACCTTTTAGCAGTATGCTAAGTATGCTGCAATGGTTATAGAAAGTGTACGTTACAACCTTCTATGATGCATTGCATTACAGAGTGGGCGAAATGCGAACAACAACTTTTACTAAAAATGCAATTTGAAAATGTATAAAAAGGTTTAAAAATCTTTTCATTGTATACTTGTTGGAATTAAGAGCTTTACCAGAAAGTAAAATTCGTTTTCTTATAATCTATTTAAAAAAGGAAAAGATAAGCTTTTTTCAAAATTGAGAATTTAAAATTTCGCTTCTGCAATGCTTCAGATATATTCTGTAGCTGAAAGGAATGCTCACGATATGGTTCTCTCAAGGAGCTGAACGAACATATCCTTCTCTGAATAACAGTCCAGAACATGTCCTACCCTGGGGCACAAAAAGAAGAATGCATACTCTTTCACTTAAAAAGTTGTTTGAGGCTGTTTATTTGCTTCTTACCTACTTAAGACCTCATTCGTTATGTTTGGAAGACATACAATCTGTGTTATGTGTTATAAAAAGAAACAACTCTGAAGAGGCACGTTACGAAATGTAATCTCTCGTCCTCGAATTGCTTTTAACAGAATGCATGCTTTCGCCGAGACGTGTGTCAATCTCTGGGGCACGTTCTATCACGACGCTGTCCTTGCAAGGACATCTCGTACGTCAAGCCCGGACATGTCCCACTGCATATTCTTCATCGGCCAAAAACGCAACCATTCTGATGTTTGTCACGCGTTTGCATTGAAATGGCTACACGTCCAGGTGACAGTTTGGGAAGCTATATTCATCATTGGCCTGTTTGTTAGATTCTAACAAAAGAGAAAGAATATTCTGGAGGAAAGGAAGTGGCTCATTAGACTTTGTTGTGTCCAAATGGCCAAATGTGGCAGTAACATTATTTTTAATTGGGAAATGTCTAGTGGTTTCGGAAACATTGAACGTAACTCTTCTGGTGTTGAAAAAGCAGTGGTTTGAAATATTAATCTGCTCAAGCATTTATCAGACAAGTGAGAAGTAAACTTACTAGTACATCTCTACGTGGAACCTAAATGAATCCTCTCAGGAATGATTAAAATAAAGCACAAATTTCGAGACACATTGCTCACCTGTGATTCAGGGTTACATTGGGCATTTTTCATTGGAAGTCACGAAGCTCAAAGCTTTTTCGAAAATACAAACTCGCCTAAATCACAGAAACAGCAAACTGAAAGAGCTTATCACTTCCTAATAAAGAAAAAGATGCCCCATCCATTTTCTGAAAGAATCTTTTGTGCAAATGTATATTTGCACAAAAAACACTTTGTGCAAATATAAATTTTTTCCTAAAATTTACAAAATTTAGTGACATTTCTGCGTTTTTTAAATTAAAATTCAACTAATGTGTAACCACTGAAAAATCGGGGAACCATAGGAAAATGTTGAGAGTTGACTTTTTTTTTTTTTTTTTTTTTGGAGCTTTATTTTCAGCGGAAACCAAATGAGCAGTTTTGTACAATAAAGCTAAAGTACAATCTGGGACAAAATGGAAAATATGAAAAATTTGCAGAAACTGCTCTTTACCTTCTGAAAATGTTCTTTTTAACTTTTCGGTAAGATTCTTCGCTACTGCTTGAGTTGACTTATACTTCTATCGATCAAGTATGGAAAAGGTAAAACAAACAAATGCGGTAACTTATAATTAGCTTTGATGCTTAGTGAATGACAGTAATTTTTCATCGTGTTTGTAAGAGGCTTTCCTTTCTATTCTTCTGAAATTACATTAGACCATAAACTGTCTGAAGCCTGTAATTTACCCCAAAGAAAACACGCGGAATGGAATGTTTACCTTTTTCGGTAGTCTTGTTGATGACCGCAAGGTAGCGTATTCTGCTCTAGAGTTCCGAATAGCAACTTCCTCCAAAACCAGAAGCTGGATCGATCCAACGTTTTAATTGGCATAATTTGCGCATAAAACGGAAGCACCGCAAACTATTTAACATTTAATCTTTTATGATTGATTTCCTTTGAAGTTAGTTCGTTTTGGCTACGTGATTAAGGCAACAATTTACTACAGCAAAAGTTGAGAGTTCCATATCTGTTCCACCGTTTACGGAGAATCCAGGGAAGAGAAATTGCTTTTTGGATGTTCAAACAGCGAATGAAAACATCAGCGTCACACGCGTTGAATAGGTGGAACAACTTTTATGTAAGGGAAGCATTTTCTATTTTTTCCTTTTGCTTCTAACCATGGTATTAGAAATGGGGAAGCATGTATTTGCCAGTTTACAGATGTAGAGCACCATGAAATGTGTTTCTAAACATCTTCAAAGCAATGCTCAAAAATACTTGACATGGTTTGAATGAAAGAACCATTTAGCTCCTAAATAATGAACCTTTTCTACTTAGCCACTTTATTTATGAATGTCTTAAAATAATATTAGATTTCGAAGTTGTTAGTTTTGTGTCAGAATTTAACTATTAGAAAAAAAAAATGAAATAATTGATCTTTTTTCTTTTAAATGAAATCAGCACTGCTATGGTAGTAGCCCATGGCATTGCTATAGCTACTACTTAAAAATACCACTTCGTTTTTCATTCGTATTTCTAGGTTGTACTTGAATTTCAATTTTGCTTGATAACTCATTATTTTTTTAAAATTTCCCATTACTCTAGGAAATATGCAGTGGTAAGAAAATATCTTTTCGAGTTTATTTTTCCTAAAAAACGTCTACCTATAAACTAATTTCTTTCAGTTCTGATTTTTGTTTTTTATTCTAAATGACATGACCTAGGAATAATTTCAAACGAATGTTTAAAATTTAACAGTGTAGACAGATGCTTTATACACTTTGCATCAAAAATTGTACATTGTGAATCCGTGAAACCTTTCATATTAAAAATCTTTACACTTTGCTCATGTTCTTTATAAGTATAGCATGGTTTCTTTTAAACTATATTTATTTTCTTTTCTGCAGGTACAGTCCATTTAACAGACCTGCATCTGAAACCAGAAGCTTTGGTAAGCATTTAATATTTTTTCAATTTGCTTTTACTTCATTGTGTAAAAGTGCTTAAAAATTGTACGCGTCTAATTCACTCTAAACAACACTTTTTACTAAAAAAAAACTCTCCCACTTTGTCTCCAAAGGTCATTCTACTGATAACCATCCACGTCGAATTTTTATAGCTAACTTTGTTTACAATGTCAGTAGAAAAAAATGAATAAAAAAAATTAATTTGAATTTTGTCATCTTGAATTCAAATTACGTTTTTCGCAATCACGAGTGTGTGTGTGTATGTAGGCGTGTGTTTATTTGTGTGTGGGGGTATGTGTGTTTGTGTGTAGGGGGTATGTGTATGTGAGTGTGTAGGCATGTGTGTTTGTGTCTGTGTGCAGGCATGAGTGTTGGTAGTTGCGTGTATGAGTGTTTGTGTGCGTGGGGGCGGGGTATGTGTATGTGTGTGTAGGCATATGTGTTTGTGTCTATGTGCAGGCATGAATGTGTGGGTAGTTTTGTGTGTATGTGTTTGTGTAGGTGTCTATATGTATGTGTTTGTGTATGTGTGTGTAGGTATATGTGTGTAGTTGTGTATGTATGAGCGTGTGTGGAGGATATGGATGCAACCTGGAGACGGTTTTCGCTATAGGAGCAGCATCGTGAGGAGAGCTGGTTGACGGTGATGCTGCAGAGGGTGCTGGTGGGAAAATAAAATCAAAGGAACGCCAAAAACAGTCAAGTGAAACCAATAAGCAATCGCTATTGCTCAAAAATAATAGTGATAAAAATTATAACTGTACAAACTTAGTGGTATCGTTCTTCTCTTTTTCGGTGTCAAACGTAGCAGTAAAATACTTAGCAGTAATTCATAAATACTTACTACTACTAATAATAATAGTAATATTTGAACTGTCTATGATACTGATTCTATCGAAAAACTATCCACGTTGCATTTTGATACCTAACTTTGTTAACCATGTCAGTAAAAATAAAAAATAAAATAATTATTATTATCAAATTTATGATAGTGCTATTCTCCTCTTTTTTGGTGTCAAACGTAGCAGTAAAACTATCTTCATAAATGATAATAATAATAATAATAAAAGTTTATGATGCTATATGAGTCATTAACCTGAGGAACAAAAATATAAAGAGACTCTCTTCACAACAAGCCACTCGTCGTTGTGAAAACTAATTGATGAAAATTGTTAATCAATAAAATACAATAGTAATAGGACTATCTCTCGGAAGTTCAGCAGGTAGTTCTATTTTTCACGATAACTTCAATATTCTATATCTATACCAATCTAATAATATTCCCTTACATTCATTTGTTGGATTGTTCAATAATGATCCGTTGTCCAGTACCATATAATTAAGGCATTCTTTGACAGAAAACATATTGATAGGCATAAAAGTTAGAATGTTATAAATGATTCGCCTTCTTTAAGTATACGAACATAGCGATACATATACAAAACTGGAGTATCACGAATGTTGTTTTGAACTAAATGTGAGTAAATGGTGAAGAGAAACAATTCGACTTTTTTGTATCCTTTTTGGGAAAAAAAAAGTATCTCTTGAAATTGATGCATTCTGTTAACAGTAATAAAAATAATAATTTCATACAATCATAACAAACTTTACATAAGAAGATTTTTATTTAAACCATAAATGTTATGGAACTTACGAGTAGAAAGGCAGAAAAAAAAAAGAATCAGTAGTCGAAATGCTTTTCGTCGAGGCTGCTCACAAAATGTTGCACCTTTATTTCCGAAAAATTGATCCTTCTCTCCCCCCCCCCACCGGCAACACCTAAGAAGAGGCTAAAGTGAAAAGTCACTTTTCACTTTAACCTTTCCTCTTGTCTCATGTTAGCTTTGTTAAATAAACATATTGTTATGTATATTTTTTTTTCGACCAAAATGTTTGTTATTGTACTACAGTAAACTCTCGATTATCCGCGAGCGGATTATCCGAGGGACGGATTATCCGCGAGTCAGTCGACTATCGGGAACATGTATTTTTGCAGCAAAAAGCAAATTCCAATAGCTGTCTTTTTGTTGAAAAATTGTAAATTTAAACTTAATTGCTTTTGTTTAAAAAAAAATTTACTTCTTGCACTTTCTTCTTCGTACATACTTTTTCTTTATTGATGTTAAGTTCTGTTGCGCAAAAATACAAAACATTTTTTCTGTACTGCATATATTTTCCGTTTGTAGAAAGTATTAGGCATCAATGCAGCCAGGTTTTTGAGAAAGGACAATTTTTACCTTATTGGTCCTTCACTTTAGCCTTTTTGTGGTTTATCTGCAATTTTTATTATCTGCGGCACGTGCCACCCAATTTCGTAGATAATCGGGAGCTTACTGTATTTGTTTTCCGCTCCCTCTGCTTTCTCACAAGCTCACAACATCACGTACCCTGCGTCTCAAAGCGAGACATCATTAGAGGCAGTGAGAAGCAAAGTGATACAAGTGGACTATTTTAAGTTTTCAGTAAAACGACTATAAAAATCCGATCCTAGGTAGGCTTTCATTTAATTTTTTTTTCTAAATCATGCTGTACATACAGCAGCACCTACCAGGGCTACTAGTACCATCTCTTGCCCCAAGATAGAGGAGAGGGTCACCAACCATGTGAACTGGTTATCTCCAAATTTTTAATTTTGCCACTTGCATCCCTGTGCTTCTCACTGTCTCAATTGTAGATTATACGTTCTCCATTCATTACCATTTCATTCGAAACAACGATGTGGTATTCCCAATTCTTCAGTTCTATCGAAAATGTTTGCAATTTAGTAATCTATTTTATTTTTATGGCACTTAACAAAAGAAAATCAAATGAATGAAAGGAGTATCATTTCATCTGCTCTGTTTGCTCGAAGTAATACTTCTGACACAGGATTACTGCAAGGGCAAGTGGGGCGAGCGAACTCGGTTCCCAGTCAGAAGGGGCTTCCAAATGCATACATATTTTTGTTGATAACCTAACTTGGTCATAAAAAGTTAAGAAAACAAAAATATTATGATGCAGAATAACTTTTCTCGGGAAATATTTTAAAAAAAAAAGACAAATTTATTTTCCTACCATTAAAAAAGGTAATTGCTGTGTTGTTTTACTACTTCATAGCATATATGATACCGATATTTCGTTTCAAATTTTATTTTTGAAAAATCTTTTTTTTTCTGGGTGTTTAAACTTTAAATGCATCGTGTTGCTCTTAAGGTTTAAACATTACTAACCCCTACTTCTTAGGTAGGGGTAGTCTTCTAAAATACTATAAAAACAAATTGATACTTTGTAGTTGCCAATAGCTTAGAAAATACTCACTGAAGATGCTATTAAAGCAATTTTAAACTTGCAAATTCACCAATCTGAGCTAAAACAAAAACATATCCTTCTTCAGCATCAGCAAATGTATGTAGGTTTTTTTAAAAAATTTTATTGCGCTTAAAAAGGCGTACTTATTTTAAATCTGTGACGAATCAAGTTTTAACACTGCTTAAACACTAAGGCAGGGATTCAAAAACTTTTTCGACTAGCGGCACCCTTTGAAGAACTCAAATTTTCTCACGGCACCCCAGTCCTATTATTTAAGGTGCGCTTAAGTGCGCCGAATAAGGCTACCCTAAGGTTCAAAACCTAATACCTCACTTCTTATGATGAATTGCTCCCGCATTTGCATATTCATCAGACAACTCATAAAAACTAAGAAAAAAAAATAAAAGTAATAAAAAAAAAATTGGAATTTTGACATCTTGAATTCAAATTATGTTTTTCGCAATCACGAGTGTGTGTATGTAGGCGTGTGTGTTTGTGTGTGGGGGCATGTGTGTTTGTGTCTGTGTGCTGGCATAAGTGTGTGAGTAGTTGTGTGTATGAATGTGTGCGTATGTGGGGGGGGGGGGGGTATGTGTGTGTAGGCATATGTGTTTGTGTCTGTGTGCAGGAATGAATGTGTGGGTAGTTGTGTGTGTGTGTTTGTGTGTGTATGTGTTTGTGTATGTGTGTGTAGGTGTATGTGTGTGTGTGTAGGTGTATGTGTGTAGGTGCGTGTATGCGTGTAAGTGTAGGATATTGACGAAACCTGGAGACGGTTTTCGCTAGAGGTGCAGCATCGTGAGGAGCCGGTCGACGGTGATGCTGCAGAGGGTGGGCGGTGGGAAAATAAAATCAAAGGACATCAAAACAGTCAAATGAAAACAATAAGCAATCGTGATTGCTCAAAAATTTGGGTTTAATTTTGTTTTTAGTACATTTTGCAAGGGGAAGGAGTTTCGCCTTTTCAGGAACATGGGCCATAAAAAGAAAACCTCTAGCCTAAACTAACATGTGCACTGATAACATGGACACTTAGGGCACCCTTTGCCTCTTCTTACGGCACCCAGTTTGAGAACTCCAGCACTAAGACATTTTTCCAACTTTTATCAAATTGTGACACATTTGATGGTAAATTATTTGATGTTTTTTCGGTTTAAGCACGGTGTTGCCAAGTAGTTGTTTAACCTAAACCATGCCCCAAATTAAAGTAAGATTTTTTAAAAGTATTTTCTCATGATTCAAACAGAAGTTTAATGCCAAGGAACATATTTTAAAGTTAGAAATAAATAAATGCTTTTGTGCCGAAAAGAAGCAGGAAATATCCAACGTTTTGTAACCAAATATACAGATTACAAAATACACCTGTTTCGGGGTTTCTAGGTATTCCTTTTTCGGATTCAAAAGTTGTGAGCTTTTGCTTTTACGTTTTACCGGATGTCTTTACATCCAAACGCTCGCATCTTTGAATTGAAAAAGGGGTTCTTGGAAACCCTGAAAAACGTGTAATCTGTATATCTGCACTTACACAACTTTGGATATTTCTTGCTTCATATTTTAAAGTGTTTTTGAAAGATCGTGGATTTAAGGGTTAAATCAAATACAAGAGGGGTCCCAAATGCATTCCTAGGGCTCTCTTCTGACGATTGAAAATTCAGGTATATCATCAAACATTGAATCGTTTCATCCAGAGGCGGCGATTGGGGCCCACAAGGAGGAAAGAGGGAAGGGTGCAAAAAAAAAAAAAAAAAAAAAAAAAAACCATAGGACTTTTAGCGGCAGCAAAAACATTTTAAAAAAAATTTAAAAAAAATAAAAAAAGAGAGAAAATTCAAATTTTTGCTAGGGCTGTTTTTGAAAGCAGATGAGTGTGAAGTGCCCTTCTCAGTCAAAATTATTACCACGTAATGATAATTCTCTAGTATTATATTTTCATCCATATTTTTAATGTCTTTTAATTCTTAAATTTAATTATTTTATTTCTATTTAACACAAACTGCCGAATGGCAACACGTAATTTAAAAAAGTGAAAAAGACGCACGAGATCGTGTTCCACGAATTTGGTCTTGAGAAAATAAAAATGACGACTTCTTGAAGTATATGTGATGTAAATAAAGTTTTGTCGATTTTTATAAAATAATGGAGTCAAATTCTTATACAAAATTAGGGTGCTGTTATAAACCTTCACAACACTTTCAAGTGGTAATTAATGTAAATCTAACAACTTAACTCGCGTTTTTATTCAGATTTTGATGAATTTTGTACACAAAAACTTTCCCCGAAGAAACACTTAGGCATGAATTAGACTTACATTATTTACCTCAAAGTATTTTGTGATGTCACAAACACTTGGTAATAACTTTCTTGAACAAGTATGGTTGTTTAAGTAAAACAATTGGTTTACTAGTATCAAAACAACGAATACATAAACTAAAAGTGACTGCTTGTGCTCAATAATGTTTCGTAAACAAATATTCAAAGTAAAACAGGTAATTATGTTCTGAAAATTTTGACATTTCTGCTTTTGTTATAACTTCTAGTTTTGGTTTCTGAATGGGGTGGTTTCCTTCAGTCAAAAGTACTACTTTTAATCATTGAAATGGATAGAATGAACAAAAAAAAAAAAAATTACATGGACCTAGAAAATACTTTCATTTTCCCCCAACAGTTTTTTTTTAATTAATGTTTTAAAATGTCCGATTTTTCAAACAAGGCGTGGTCTTTATGACGTCACAAATGATGCAATTTGGCGCATCTTTCTGCTACGTTTCCACGTTATGATAATCAAGCAGCGAATTAAAATTGCGCTCCAAGCTTGCTATCAACCCTATCGTTGCCAATACACGTGAGTAAAGATACGAATTAAATATTTTGTCCTGTGAATGGCAACATTGAATGGCGTTTCATCATTTGTGATGTCACACGACAGAAGTGTAAACAGTAAAAGCGCAACGATTTGAGTTTTTTTTTTTTTTTAAATATTAAACTTAAACAAAATTATTTAAAAAAATGGTCAGATCCTATGTTTTTAAGCATGTTCTTTCAGAAAAAAATACTTTTAAAATTTTGGAAACGACCCCATTGGAAAATAAAATTAATTAATTAGGCATTAAAAGTGCCCCCCCCCCCAATCACCGCCACTGGTTGGGCTCGCATTAGAGTTCGAGCAAATGGAAAGCGGAGTAACTGAACCGTGCGTTCGGAACTCCTCTCTTCTTGTGGAGTATCCGTCAGCAGCGGAACGAGTGAGGCCAAGTTCATGCGGCTGTATCCTTGCGCGCGTCCTTGCGATTGCTCGGACTGGTTTCGCGTTCTTTTCTTTTTCTTTTTCCCCCGTCGTCGTTTAACCTAATTCCCGTTACACAACGGCCCGCGGGCTTTCCCCAGTGCCTTATTGTTTTCTTCACTTCACTTTCTCTCTCTTTTTTTTTCCAGGCCGGCCTCGATCTCCCCATCGAAGTCAAAGGAGGAAGCATCGGTGAGTCTGTCCGTCCATTTCACATCCCTTTTCTCCAACCCCCGAAATGGGACCGATATTCATAACACTCAAAGTGAGCAATTAGCTGATTTGACGGGATGCAAATGAGATAACCAATGAGAGTTCAAGACCAAAGATATCAAGAGCACGTCCAGCACGATTGACATTTTGTAGTTTCGTGGCTTGGCGTTTCGTAAAATTTTATTCCGTTTACAACATGGGGGCCAGGGATGCCTATTGCCTATAGGGATGAGAGGGACATGGCGCACAGTGTGCCATTGAAATTGAAGGGCTCGGGGCAGAAATGTGACAAGCCACAAAGAGTGACTTTTTGATCAAAATTTTTGTTTCTCGTAACTAAAATATGAGAATGGATTATGTCATTTGGAGAAAAACATACAGTGAAACCTGTGTAAGTTGACCACTTGCGGTGCATTTCTTTTGTGGTCAACTTAACCCTTAGTAGCCTGATTTACGAAAGTGATTTATTTTTAATATTACTGTGTTTGCTTGAGGGTCTAGATGAAGGGAAAAATAGCTCAAAAAATCACAATATTTATTTTACAATATTTACAATACACAATATTTTGTATTCAACAAAACTTTTAGTAAAATGTGTTTACTTGTTCACTTTGCCGCGTGAGTAATATGTCATAGATAAAATAAAACAATAATGACATTTGATTTTTTTTAAAATTTTGTTGGAAAGAATATTATACAACAGTAAAATACGTACAGCCAACCTATAAAAAAAACTAATAGTAATGTGAACATTCGGTTTAAAAGATTGGTATCAAAATTGAAACTCTAGGTTATTAAGGGTTAAATAGGTGGTCAACTTATAGAGGTTGAATTATATAAGATCTAATTCTGTGCCTGAAAATAGCGGTCAACTTAGACAGGTGGTCAACTTACAAGGGTGGTCAACTTTACAGGTTTTACTGTATCTGGTTTTAGTATTGCAGAATAGAGAATGTATAATACCTTTGAAAAAATCTACAAATCTTTTCACAAGTTTTGAATTGGCTGACGGAAAAATTCACTTCATGCGGCATATCGCATTCTTGCAACGAGCCCTTCAATTATCTCAAGGGTGTGCAGTCTCTATTTTGAGAAATATCGTTTTTTTTTTTCGGTGTTAAGGAGGGGAGGGGGTAGTTCTAAGTACCTTTTGAGAATTATTGCTTGTTCTGTATGATAGCTGGTTCTGAATGATGCAGTTCAGTTGCATTTGGCATCTTGGGAATCAGTAAGAGTGGCATGAGGAGGAGACACACTACTTTGTTCTAATAAACATAAATAAAGCTGGACCACCTTTACCCCAAAATAAATAAATTCCTAGAAATTTTTTCTGACAATTCTAATTGCCATGCATTGTGCCAGATAAACCCAAAACCTACCAGATAAGCAAATGATCAGGGCTAGACGCTTGACTCAAACTATGAATTTCTTCGCCTCGATCGTTAGTACAAAGTCTACAGCGACCTTCGGACAAGGCCGGGACACTGACTTGTTTTATCATTGAGAGCAGTTTTCTTTCTATGAGCTCATTGTCTACGTTAAGATTTTGCAACCAGCTAAAATTAATTACCCATGCATCCAAATTTCAAATCAATTGTTTTCTTTTCTATCCCGTAAAGAAAACAACACACACACTTTATATATACATATATATGTAATTGTCAATACTTGAAATGAAATGTTTTACATTTAAACAGCACAAAAATGCAGCTAAAGTAGTTAAATGTTTTCTTTTTATACGTTACCGTTAAAGTATATAATGCAGTTATTTTATAGAATACCTAGTTATTCCATGAAATAACTGATCGTGTCCGTTAAAGTGGATAATAAGTTATTAATTTGACACTTTAACTAGTTATTCTATGAAATAACTAGGTATTCTATTAATTAACCAATGAAAGGCAGTTAAAGTGTAAAATAAACAATTTATCTAAAATGAAATAACTATAGGTATTCTATAAATAAACTAATGATAGACAATTAAAATGAAAAAGTAGCAATTTATCTAATTTATGCAGCGTATAAATGGTATTTATGGAAACGTACCATAAAATCATTTGTTAGAACAAGGATTACTAAAATGACACTTGGAATCACGAAGAACGTTATTTCTAAAACAAAAATTTTGTTGACACACTGGGTTTTACACAAACATTTTTTAAATCCCTGACCAGTACCTCAACTTTGAGCTGTCGTGCAAGTTATATGATATAGATTAGTTTACACTTTAACGGGCTGCAGATCGTTATTCTATGAAATAACTAGTTAAACCATGAAATACAAGAGAGTTTTGCACTTTAACGGACACAATCAGTTATTCCATGAAATAACTAGGTATTCTATAAAATAACGGAGTTTATACTCTAACGGTAACATATATATTAAATGTAATGTCACATCCGCAGGTAGCACAATAGTAAGTGTATATAACAACAACAAGAAAATTCAGCAATATTAATAGAAAAAAACCGTTGTAAATAGAAAAACCATTGAACACAAATAACATGAAAAAGTAATATCATGGGCAGTAACTGCTTTGTTTTCAAAGAGCTGGAGCAGTTAGCATATTAAATAATTTGCAGGTTTCTATAGAGGTCAGTATCATATAGTCAGCAAACAATTAAAATTTTATGAAATTGTTAAGTATTTATATGCTTATCTGCTTAGTTTGGTAGACTTTAGTAGACGGTAAGTAAAACAATTGTATGGTATTCATTAATTGATTAAAAGTATTTCAAATGTAACTTGCGTGAATTTTGTACAAAAGATATAAAAAGAGCTCTGACATGTATTACCAACTCCTCCAGAGAGCTGAGGGGAGTTGGTAGTACATGGTTTTTTTTTTTTTTTTAAGAAGGTAATTTTATCGAAACCGAAAGACCTCCCTCACTCCGTAAATGATTTATTTAAGTATTAAAATCGCGAAAACATAATCAAAATTAAAATATTTTAAATGCTCGTAGTTACACAAAAAATCCCCAATAAAAAAACAAATGCAAGAATTTCATTTCTTTACGCTTAAGCGAGAAATGGCAACACACAATATGATCCAGCAAATACTTCACGCTATGTCGTGTGAAAAAGCAAATAAAAATGAATTTTCACTAACTTATAATTGTTTCTAGCGCGTTTTCTAGTCAACTTAGCGGGTTCGCGTTTTCGCACAGTAAAACCGAGTAAAACGTGTTTCAAAATATTTTTTGCAAGCTTTTCAACCATACCAAGCTCGAAAGCATTAAGATGCATTTTTTGTGTAGAAAGAGCGGTTTAAAAAATAGATTAAAACTTAATGTTTCACGCTTCCAACAGTGAATTTCAACAATGAAAAAGAGTCAAAATTAAAATTTTTAGTTTCAATAGCTTAAAAATGCTTATAACTTCTTTTCTAGTGGATTTAAATTATTGAACCTTGGGCGCCCTGAAAATTTCTTCATTTGGAATATTTTTAAAGACCTTTCCAACCATATAAAATTTGAAAAAATCGGACCATCCATTCGCGTAGATAGAGCCATTTAGAACAAAAATGATTTTTTAAATAAATATCTTCGTTAATTAGCGCTCAATTTCAAAATTTTTTATTGATGACACTAAAACTCGGCAATAACTATTGAACAAAAAAAGAATGAAGAAAGTCAGTTCACAAACAGAGGAGAAAATGTTCCTGAAAGAAAACGGCTTGCCTATTAATATATAAAGATACCGAAATTGCCTTGCAGCTGATTCCCTTTAACGTAAAGTTTTCTTAGTCTGTTTATCAAGTTCATAATTAATTCATTTTCGTTTTTATTTTTCCAAAACTTTATAAACTTAGAAATTATGCCGTTCCCAAGAAAAACATAATTGGTGGATTTATGCATTTTCCTTAACAGAAAGAATAAAGCTTCACCGATACGCCTAAGGCTTACTAAAACTAATCAAGCTTAAACTAACATCAACAAATGACACGGAACTGTCTAAGAGAGAGCTAAGAGAAACATTGCCAGAGAACTCATTACAAGCTACAACGACCGTTTCCCATTAATTTGTTGGCTGCTTATTATGCTTATTGAATATATCCCATGAAAAAATGGATTTGAAAGTTTGTCGCTTATTGTAACAATTGACGGTTCAAACACTTCCGGGAGGATTAAACACTTCAGTTCCCTTTAACAAATGCAAGTTTGGACGTTCTGATTTTGGTTATTTGTTGAAAAAGGTTAACTAGTTTAGAAAGAGAAGTTTTGCTGTTTTATTATTTCATTTTAGATAGAATTTTTTAAGTTACTTTCTCTGTTACGAGGCGTGTTTTTAAAGTAAGTTCCGTTTTGAAATAAAAAAAGAACGAGCACAGGTATAGCAAAGAAATTTATTGCACAAAAATCTACCACTCTTACGCTATTTTTCGACATTCCTCCCGTGATTTTCCGAGCATTTGTCATAGCGTGGTACAGGTTTTTGTATACATATTCGTACAAAGTTGCCGCCTGTGTAATCATCCTTGGGATAACATGTTCTCTGAGCTCATTATTGCTGTTGTGCCACAAACCACCTAGGAAAGACTTCAGATGTCGAAACAAATGAAAGATGCTGCGAGCGAGGTGGGGGTAGACCAGAGGATGTTCAAAAACGTCCCAGTCAAAGCCCTGTAAGAGTCCTCATGGTTGACTACACGGGCGGCAACTTTGTAGGAATAGGTATACAAAAACCTGTACCACGATATGACAAATGCTCGGAAAATCACGGGAGCAATGTCGAAAAATAGCGTAAGGGTGGTAGATTTTTGTGCAATAAATTTCTTTGCTCTATTTGTACTCGTTCTTTTTTTATTTCAAAACGGAACTTACTTTTAAAACACGCCTCGTATTATCTCCGCCGATTCCGCATTTTACTGTCAAGATTAATAATGCTCACTTAAAGTTCGAAATTTCCTTTCTAAATTGAAGCATTAATGATTTATCACTATTGGTTATGCAGTCAAATCCCGCTATAACGAACCTTCAGCGGACTGGCTTAGGAGATAACGAGGGTTCGTTACATCCGATTTTTTGAAAATCAGTTCATACTTGCTAACGTACTTCTATAATGAATGTTTTTATTCCACGATATTTCCATTAGTGAAAAGGATAACATTAAATGAAATATTAACTAATGTATTCAGTTAAAAACAACCTATAGGAATGCATCTTTTTATTTTATCTATAATATCAAAATAAAAATGCTAATTTGGTTGCACGCCTTTATGTACTTCTCGTTGATTTTTCTGTCAACTACTGTAAAAAAATCTACAACTTGTAAGAACTACCCTAGAATTACAATTCTGCCAGATAATGACTACAGTCAATTTGGAAAAGAAAAATACCTTGTATATTGAGAATAGACTTTCGCTGCTTTTCAATTTTAGAACAAATTTAACTTAATCCCCTACTGATTTTTTTTCCGCTTGCCTAATTTAGCCGTACTTAGCGTGAAATACCACAATGCAATATCAAAGGAGCAATAGGTTAGGAATGTGGTTTGGACCAGAGTATTCTGGTGAAAAAGGCGTAATTAATGCAGAAGATGGTGTTTTTCTTTGGATAAATTGGTAAGGAATGTAACTGGGACAAGTGCTGTGAAAAGCTGAATGTTAAGAAATTTTTGGATCGCTATAGCCGATTCTAGTGTTCAGGGTTTGAAAATACATTAGTCTTCAGTTAGGACCAATTAAGAAGTTTGCTACAACCGGCGGATCGTTATATCCCGTGTTCGCAATAACGGGTTTTGACTGTATCATTTTTACGCCACCACGCACCAGTTATGTCGTAAGCTAACAAAGTGCGAGTTTTGTGTCAAAAAAGAGCATTAAATTTTTGTGTTAAATCAATAGCTAGTACTTTTTCCCAAAATTTTGAGTTGTCTCATTTCTTGCCGGGGAGCGATATGTCCGTGTCAAACTATCGTCAGTCGTCAATTTAAACTCCAGGTACCAAGTTTTGCAATGTTGAATCACTTTCATGTTTTAAAGAGAAACAAATCCTCCACTAAATTTCTTTTCCGGAATTTTAAAATTGTTTTTACTCATATTTCAATGTTATTATTTTTTTCATGAATTTCTTCGCAGTATAATTATGATAAAGTAGAAATATTTAAAAATGGATCATTCCACGTAAATTGGTATTTGTCCCGCACGTAACACCTATATGTCATTAAAATAATACTTTAAAATATTAATCAACACATTTTTTCTGCTTAACAAACTACAAACTTACGTGCTATATCTTGAGCAAAAAATATTTCTTCATTATCCTTTACAATTATTACTTTTTAATGTGGATTTAAAACGATAAGTTATTACTGTCACGTGTGGAACTAGCGGTCGACTTTTTCGTGGAATGGCCCAAATATTTCTACTCGATTATTCTCAGTTGAAATGGCATTTAAATGTGTAGTTGCTTATTAAAAAAGGTTCCAGGTTTTTATTCTTGTGGTAAATGCAAATATATATTTTATTGTAGTAACTTGTCATGTTAAACGATAAGCGACTTAACTTGCTTCCTAATCTTGTGTACAGTGCAATTAAGTGATAAAAGTGTACAAAAACTGAAAATTATATAAAAGTTGCATTTACTGGGTTATCTATATGAGGCCTTCTTTTTTAATACTGCCTAATTTAAACACTGTTCTCCGATCAAAAAAAAGTTCCCTGTGTCTGATTTAAACGATGTTTCCTTCGTCCTCAGGTAAGATCTCCATAGACATCCCGTGGACGTCTCTGTACTATGAACCTGTCCTGGTTCACGTCGACGAGGTCCTGGTGCTGGCCGGACCCGTCGCTGACCGGAAACACGATCCTGAGCGAGATAAGCGGTTGTCCCGAGCACAGAAAAGCAGAAGATTGGAGGATGCAAGCCCCCCAGATCCTGAAGCAACAAGTGAGAAGAGTTTTTACTCCTTTACCATTACTTTTTCTCTTAAATTAAAGCTTCAGTTTTGACTTTGAACCTTTTCTGAAATGATTTTTATTTTCTACCTACTGAAGTGAAATGTTTTTTCATGTCCCTTATATTATTATTATTATTATTTTATATATTTGTAACTTGGAGGTAAAAAGGAATGAAATGAATAAAAATTTGATTTTGTCGCAAAAACATTTTCCTGGAAATGTGTTGATGTTTTTTCCTAATTATTTTTTAAATGGGTTGTTATTCATGAAGGTTTACCATACAAAGTTGTTTACTTTGTTGTTTACTCTTTGAACTTTTGATGTTTTATGTTGGCAGTTTTTAAAAGGCATCAAAGTACGCAAAAATAAATAAATTAATTAAATTAAAAATAAAGAAATAAATCGTAATTGTTAGAATAACAAGTTCATATAAAAAAACGATTTGACTTTACTTTTGATATACTTTTCCCTTAAAATCTTCTTATCTAAATTTTAATTTTCCCGACGCTCTACCGACCCGTTTATATCTGAGAAATGTTGCTTTGATAATTATCCACTATTGTTCAAAGCAAAAATGGCCAAAGACATCCTCACTTATATTCACCAGATGACAGAGCTTAAACCATTATTACATAAAAAGAGAAAAAAACGTGTTTAAGCACAATTATAAACTATTGTTTTTATATGTTTGAGCAGTAGAATTTTGAGATTAGGTCATTAATTTCCACTAAAAGCTTGATATAATAGCACTCTTCTGTTTTGTTTCTTATATATATTTTTTCTAATTTATAAGTATATTTTACGTATATTAAATTCAAAATTAAGTGAATATTTTGATGCAAATGTAAAGTTCTGTTGATGAGAAAAATTGAGAATATTTTATATATTCGATTTCCTATTTTAAATAAATCTTAAAACGTCCAACAGTTACTGCCTCAATATCCGAGTAGCTGAAAATTCATCTTTTGGAGGAAAATTCTCTACTTATGTCAAATACTTTGCTCAGTGAAAAAGATATATTTTTCTCAATTCAGTATATTTAGAAGCTTTAAAATTAGCAATAAATTTTATGCTATGCACAATTCTGTCCCTCAGAGTCAGACGGACGTAAGTCCAAAAATTGCGATTTTCAGTTTATACATTGTATGCAGAAGCCTATTCCACATCGAGCCATCTGAACGCATTTCATTTAAAAAATACTTTTCAATTTTTTACGAGGGCTAAAAGAGCAAGCGACCCCTCCTTTGCATGCGGCATAAAAACGTTTTTCCTCTCTCCTGTAAAATTTCCGCAATGTGACTTACGTCTGTCTGACTTCGAAATACATAAATACTCTCTCAACTTTTGTAAATATAGCATGTATAATGTATATTCACATATTCAATTTTTTCATGTATTTTCTGACATAAAGAAATAACTATTTTTTTTTTACTTACACTTTAGCGCTAAATAAGTGTTAGTAGATAATTTGTTATATTTAAAAATGTCTTTTTATCCAAAAGGGGATCGTCCAAAGGGATTTATGGAAAATCTGATCACTACTATTGTTAACAATGTTCAGGTAAGTGTAAAATATAATTTATGCATAAAAGTTTTCAAACTTTAATCCCCAGGTGGTAAAAAAAAAATGTTCATCGTATTTTATTTTATTAATTTCTTCAAAATCTAATATTGGATTCGTGAAAATTTTCGAATTTCAAATTTTGACGGATTTACACGTTTTGAGGTTGTGCTGAATCCTTTTTGACCATTTTCGCAAAATATCGAGAAAAAAATGACGCCAATCTTGGGGACATTTGATGATCGATAACTTTGACTCCAAAAACTAGCGAAGTTTGGAAAAAAAATTAGTCTCCAAAAAGTGTGCTCAGCTAATGATATCTCTTGAATTTCTCGCCAAGTACATAAATTAAATATTAAAACTACTGCAAAGGAGGAAAAAAAACTTGTAGGTAAATAAATCATCAAGAACTAAGGTTGCTTTAAATGAAAATGAATAGAGCAAGCGCCAAATTTTCGTAAGATTACAACAAATTAAGCGCATGAAAGCTCTGTACACAAAATTTGAGAATGAAAAAGAAAATGTCTTCCAAAAAAAAAAAAAAAAAATGAAATGATTACTCTACTGAAAACTAACGGGAACTTTCATCTTCAACTTTGTTTCAGAAGCACCTGTCTTCTATGGTTTTGTTGCGCAACAAACAACCGCCACCCATGGAGGAGTTACTTTAATGACGTGATTACAGGCACGACCTCACTCACGTACCTCGGCTTTAGAGCCGACATTGTCGTTATTTCCACTCTTTGACCACTGATACTTCGGAACCTCGTTTTTTGTTTTGTTTTTCTAACCGGCCATTTGCGCGAAACAAAGAACATTCGAATAAATGAGGGGACTGGATCGTGCCGTTTTGTGGAACGACACGTCATAAAGCTCATACTTACACAACTGAGCTTGTTCTTTCACATTTACTTGAGAAAGAAATATGTTTTGCTCAGATATTAGTGTGGGATGAGCTGATACAATCCAGAAAAAAAGAAATACCTTTGTGTTGAATAGCAAAAAATAATGGTGTCGTTTCCAAAATTTTAAAAGTATTTTTTTCTGAAAGGACATGCTTAAAAACATAGGATCTGACCATTTTTTTAAAAATCATTTGACTAAGTTTAATATTTTTAAAAAATTGCTATAATCTGCGCGCTTTCATTATTTACGCTTCTGCCGATGACATAACAAATGATGATATGCCATTCACAGAGCAAAATATTTAATTAGCATCTTTACTCACGTATATTGGCAACGATAGGGTTAATAGCAAGCGTAGCGCTCAATTTCAATTCGCTTCTTGATTAACATAATGTAGAAACGCGGAAGAAAGATGCGCCAAAGAGCATTATTTGTGACGTCATCAAGACCAGGTCTTGTTTGAAAAATTAGACACTTAAAAAAATTAATCAAAAAATAACTGTTAGGAAAATGAAAGTATTTTTTGGGTCCATGTTATATGAATATATATATATGTATATATATATATGAATATATATATATATATATATATATATATATATATATATATATATTCGAAATATATATAACTCGAAAAGTTTTTGGCATATGATAATAAATAAGGTATCATTGTTCAGAATTAAACTATGCATAACATATATTTTTCCCAGAAAATCGAAAATTTTGAAGGTTAAAGGTCCTTAGACCCTTTAATTCTTCTACTTAACTAATGGAATAATTTTTTGAAAATACTGAAGACGACAAGGTGGTGTCTACGAAAACATGAATTTAATTCTGCGACTTGATGTGAGACATTTTTGTCTATCCAAAAATAAATGGCAGTCGGTGAAAATATGTCATTAACTTCCCTCGGAACTGTTCGAGTTAAGCGTCCCGTTGTTCGGGCTGTCTGCTCATTGAATGAGTGGGTCGCCACATACATAACTCGCTGGTTATGATTTCAGTGGGAGACATTAACAGAAGAGTAGTTGAGCGTATTCTAGGCCAAAAAATTTTGTTCTCACGAAAACGAAAGCCACAAAGCAAATTGTATTTAATAAAGTGCCCTTTGTAATCTAGTCCCCCCCCCCCACTCTCTCTATCTGTCTTTCTCGCTCTTTTTATTAGCAAATCAGAAATTAAAGTTCTTTCCTGCTATTGAAGTAAGCCTAGTTGAACTAACAAAAGTAACTACCTTTAAACTGAAATAGAATATTTAATAACTGCAAGCGTCGAAACAACGCATGCTCTTCATTTTGTAAAATAAGAAACGCGTAAATCGATTCTTCCTGTTGAATAAATACAAGTCTCTTTTTAATTTGAATGATTTTATTTCTTGTGTCATATTGGAAAGTATTTTCTTTTTTTAGCTACCCGTTCCACTTTTTTCGCATTTTGTCTACTCCCGTTGCAGTTAGGGGCGGGGAAGCTGACCGCATCATATTAGTTATATTAGTGTCTCCATCCCTCTCTCCTTATTTTTTAATCTTTCATCTGGTTTTAAAGAACACTGGCGTAAAACTTAGGCAACAAAGCAGAAAAATAAACTTCCCATTAAAAAAAAAGTATATGTTCCCATCATGTCTTTCCCCAGAAAATGCACTCATTTAAGGTCAAACATGTGTTTCTGTTACACTTTCATTTTCCCTTCCTTATTAAAAGAAATGTTTGCCAAGAGAACTTAACCCGTCTAGAAAGTTCAGATAAGAGTATGTAATTATAAAAGAAAAAAAGATATTTTTAAAACAGAAATATTTGGGAGGGAGAAGAGTTAATAATTTAGAGAGCATTTAATCTGGGTCTATTTTGATGTCCCCCCTGGTCTAGCGGTTTGGGTAGTCATCCACCTTTAAACCTTTCCGCCGCTTGTTACTGTAGTAGAAAGTTAATAAACCAAATGGTAGCGCGTTGGATCCTCTTGTTTCAGTACACATATGACCTTATCACTTTTCTTTCACAGGTGTCCTTACAGAATGTGCACATTCGTTACGAAGACGGCGTCAGCACCAGTTATCCTCTGTCCTGTGGTATTGTCCT
This sequence comes from Uloborus diversus, assembly GCF_026930045.1. Taxonomy (NCBI): domain Eukaryota; kingdom Metazoa; phylum Arthropoda; class Arachnida; order Araneae; family Uloboridae; genus Uloborus; species Uloborus diversus. The sequence goes on from NC_072737.1 coordinate 11,185,399, forward strand.
CCAGAACCTGACCGCTGTGACCACCAATCACAAATGGAAAGCTTGCCAGATTGACGCGGATGCGAAGACCTTGTTTAAGGTAGGTTTTTAATAAGATACTGTAATCTACTGTCTGTTTTCTTTAGTTGAAACCTCCCTCGATTTTGCGCATGCATTAGATCTACTCTGATTTCATCAAAAGAGGAGGATCAAGAAGGGAAACTATGCAAATTGGGAACGCAAAATAACGTGTCCATCAGTTCTTCTAAAGTAGTGTCGAAAAAGACAGAGACAGTAAGGGTGAGCGAAAAGTGCTCATTCTAGGGTCTCCAATCCCGCGCCAAATTCAGTCACGCAGGCTTTCGGGATTGTAAGGAGCCAATCCCGCGGGATCCCGCAGGATTGACTTTATTCTTCTAAAAATTAAATTTTAATGTCAAACAGAAAATATTGTGCTTTTTGGGAAGGATTGTAGAGCACTACAAAGTCAGATCTCAATTACCAATTATCGTTTGGTACGCAAAAGTGGGCTCTAAAAAAATCCAATGCATCTTTACAAAGCATTGCTCGTATGGGATGGAAAAGGATTTTGGCTCAAAAAATAATGCGCTTCATGAAAACGCGTGTTGTGGCTTCTTTCTCTATTGTGATTTTCTTTATTTTTTTTTAAACCGTAATTTTCTGAATTTTAAACTTTAGGGATGGTTTTCAAAAATTTTTGTAATTTTTACGCATTTTCTCAATTACTGAACGAATGAAATATGAAACCTTAAATGATACTACCGATTCGCCCTCAGAAAAATATACTCTATTTTTATACTGTTCCTAAACGGTAAATCCACAGCACATCACATAGTAGAAAGTTTTTCTTGCACTTCTTGCAGAAATAGGAGAAAGGTGATTCTAACTTCAGATGATGCTTGCGAAAATCGTCGTTTTATGAGCGGCAAAAGTTGGAAAACGCTTGCATGCAAAAAACTTGCGGGATTTTGCCCTCAATCCCGTGGAATTAATCCTGCTAAATATCATGGGGGATCCCGTTGGATTCGGGATAGGGATTTCGAGATTGGAAACCCTAGCTCATCCACAACCTATCGCTCTTTTTTGAAAAGGAATCTATCTCAAGTGTTGGTCTGTGGAGAACGGACTAGGGTAGTTCGACCAGAGAATAAACGCATTTCAGTGATTGTCGAATTTTCAACTTTTGCTTTTTTAAAATTTAGTTTTCGAAATTATGACGGCAGAAACCTCTTTCCATACACGTCCGAAAGGGAATAGGAATCAAAGCAAAAGGATCTAAGGGGAAAGACATCTTAAAGAGTAAGGAGAAATAAGTAGTAGTCCAGGAGATGACGAAACAGAAGAGAAATAAAAACTATTTATATTTCACCGAAAACGTTGGGGGTGGGGGGGGGGGGGTATAAAATTTGATACCTTATTTACGAAGTTTGATGACGTTTAAATAAAGTTATAGTTTTTTTCTAGAAAAAAAAAAGACTTTGAGAAACAATGTATGATTGCAACTCTTTTACTCGGTGAGTAAGAGCTCCGAATTTCTTCCTACCTGTGGATATTGACTTGCACTGTTAAAAAAATTTCCTGAAAATAACGGATAAAGTACCGGCAGCAAAGTTGCCGTAAATATTACGTTTTCGTTTAATTATTTTCCGTGACTTAACAGAAGTTCCATTTCTCCGTTTAGTTCTGCTCTTCCGTTTATAAATTTCCCGTGATTTATCGAAAATTCCATTTCTCTTCTTTCCATTGATCTATTTTTCGGTTTTTAAATTTTCCGTTCATCTCTTTTTCCGTTTTTAAATTTTCTGTGTCTTTACAGAACTTTCGGTTCTTGATTTTTCGTTGCGCTATTTTTTTGTTTCTCATTTCCACATATTTTACTGAAATTTCATTCTCGTTTTTTTTTTAAATCCTATCTTTAAAATGATATATAATAGAAAAATAGATAACCATTCAAAAACTATTGTTTTTTTTTTAAATTTGTAATTATTACTCAAATATATTTTGAGTGAAAATTTTGCTTGATAACTTACCTACCATACAGCTCTTTTTCAAGTATCTATCACGAAATTCGGATGAATCAAATTAATCAAATAGTACCAGAAAAATTGATGGATTTGAATATGACACCAATTATCCCTGCTGATACTGTTCGATATTCTCTTCGTCGTACATTGTCTGGGGTGGCATGGAAAAGCATATATGAAAAATAGAATACTTTTATTTGCAGAATGAGTAAAATAAAATACATTAAAAACCGGTTGACTTTATCATGGAATAATATACCTGATGGAGAGTATACCAATTTACTGTGTTTAAAAGAAGAATCATTGACATACACGTGAAGAATTTTTGGCTCAGATGATGTATGCCCCCCCCCCCGGTGATTTCTGCATTTTTCACTCATTGGATGTGACATAGGTTTTTAATGGACAGCATAGGTTTTTAATGCATAATCATTATACTTAGGCTAAACATATCAGTTTGTTTTACCCGAAATGTTTTTACAAGAAACTTGCAATAATCTCAAATAAGTTGTTGGATGAAATCCTAATAAAATAAATTAAGAAGTAATTTATATTTATTATTATGAATGAAATTCCGAAAGGAGTAATGAATGTTTCCAGATTTCTAAGTAGTCAAGAAAACTTATTCTTGTAAAAATTTTAATCGTATTTTCAAAGATTAACAATCTGCTATGCCATTTCGCAAAAAATATAACAACAAGAAATACTTTTATTTAGAGATTTAAAATGTTTACTTTCAATCAGTCAAAAAAAAAAAAAAAAAATCTGAGTGATTTTTTTTTTTTGTCTTGCGCGCACACCATGGTAATCTCCGGTTGATACGAAATGTTGGCATTTAACGTTTTAATGACTTTCAAGAATACAATGCGTTAGAGCGAAACAATAACTTTATAATAGTTCTATAAATTCTAAATCAGCTACTATCGGAATTCTATCAAATGCATATTAACAAGAAAAATACATTTGTATATTAACATTTACAAAGATATTCAACAATACTTACATGTGACCAGCGGTGCTAAATTTAGTTATCTCCATTGCATCTGGATACAAGTAATCCAATAAATAGCCTTTATTTTAAATGGATAACACGAGATTCTAAAACTATTCTCACCGCTAGAACACACAATATGATTAACGAATTGTTCGAAGTATTGAGCAAAATAATACACCATAATAATATTCTAATACTGACTAAGTAAAACCCACAACAAATCATCTGCGGGATCAAAACACATCTGCCTGTCTGAAAACGGAGCGAACATTTTTCCCAATCTACAAAGCCAAAGGTGTAAAAACAATTTCAACATCCAAGTATATTACTCTCCAGACATGAAATAGCAAGTTATCTATTTTGTCTACGGCATCTGAGCTGTTATTCTAAATAAGCTTTTAATCAACAACATGTAACAGTGCGATTTAATAAGCACTATCAAAAAGTTATGCTTATCATAACTTGAAGGCTAATCAGAATACTAACAAAGCACAGCACAGCGGCAGCCATAGAAATGGAAAAATTTCGTTTTCGTTATTTCCTTTCGTGATATTTCTGTTGTTGTAAGGAAAAAATACGTTTCGAAGCCATTACGGAAAAATTCTGTTAAAATCAGTCAGAAAACTACCTGAACTTTTAGGTTTTTTTTAACAGTGTGTAGTTTGGTACTTTGGTATATTAATTCACGACTAGATCTAAAATGCAATACATCAACTTGACGAGAGGAAGAAATCTCTACTAATAATAAAGCTGAAAGTTTCTCTGTATGGATCTCTGACCGGATCTCTTTGGCGCTCATAGCGCCTAAACCGTTCGGCCGATTTTCAAGAAATTCGGCACATAATTAGTTTGTAGCATGGGGGTGCGCACATCGAAGTGATTTTTTTAAAATTTGATTTTGAAAATTTGATCATTCCAATTTTAAAAACATTTTAAACTGCAAATTATCAGAACACGGAAGAGTAAATTACAAAATAATCATAACGTGGAACCGTAACATGGGCGAGCAAATGAACATAGCAAATTGGCGAGAAATGCATCATCCATTAAATGTAAATATACAGGCGAACCAAATGACTTTTTAATTTTCTACTACGGGCAAAGCAGTGCGGGTACCGCAATAATAAATAAAACCAGAAATAATAAAAAACTTACACGAGCTTAAAATTAATGCAGTAAAAAACAGAAGTATAAAATGTAATAATAATAACAGTAACAGAAAGAGAGTTACTGTTGAATAAAGAATTTTATGGGAAACAGCACGGAAGCAGTCATAACGTTAATTTTTAGTATAATAATTTTTAAAAAATGCTTCGAAAAGTTCAAAAATTTTGCATGAAATTATATTAATATAAACAACATGAAATGATGTTCAAGCTTTACGTGCTGAACATCGAAAAGGCTATCGTAAAAAATCCACACAAGACCAACTGAATAATCGTAAACAGCTGAATGCTCAATTTGAAGTGCAAATAAATGTTCCAAGCAGTAGTTTTAAGCAATCAAAGCAGAATAAATGTTTTTAAAGGTCAAGAAAAATTTCATAACAGAAATCAAGTCGGCATGGTATCAAAAGCGTCCGCACACATTCAAAACGTGATTTTGTTTCGAATTTCCACAGAAATAAATGCCTGACAAAATTTTTTCTTTAACTTTTATGAAAGGGTTTGATTGAGCTCACAGTTTCCAGGAAAAAATTAAATTGTGTATACGTTTAGAAAACAACAACAAATTAAAGGAGAGAAAAAAAAAATATTGATCGTACTGCATCGTAAAATGCTGGAATAAGATGTAAGTCTGACAATTTAGTTTTAGTTTATGTGCAGAATGATTCTATTTATTTTCTCACAAGATTCAATTATATTTAGGAAAACAATAAAAATTTTAAAAACCCTGACTGAGTCGTAATTGTAGAATCAAGAAGAAAATTGAAAATCATGTTAAAAGTCATATAAACTATTAAAAATCAATTGTAAGTATTTTATGCGTTAACAAATAGAAACTGGCAACAGATAAAATTTTTTAATTCATTGCGTTTAATTTCCTTGTCGGTCAACAGTGAATTCGGTTACCAATCGCGTAAAAAAAAGGCTTAGCCGTATTTAAAATCTGCTTTAAAAAACTTCATAATTCGAACTCTATGCAACATGGAAGTTCCAAACACATTATATAAGACGCAGAAAATGAAAATATTCTTTAATTTGGTACTATTTAAAAAAAATTTAAATATGATTTCACTGCAAAAATTTCAAAAATATTTTTAGAAGTTTTTAATTAATATCTTCGTTAATTAATGTCATCCGAAGACGAAACCTAGCTAAGAACACTCTCGATCAACTGTCCTTTCGAACTTTTTTTTTTTTTTTAAATCTGTTCAACCGTTTAGGCGTTGAGTGCCACAGACAGATACATAGACACGTCAAACTTATAACCCTCTTCCTTTGTGTGTCGAGGGTTAAAAACATAGGAAGCTATTAATTGCTATTAGTGAAAAACTAATCGCTTTAAAGTTTTATATTTTGTAAAATTTTAGCATAATATTTCTCTTGCATGCTGTAAAAGTTTGGCAATGTTTCTTGAGGAAATTGCCTTTTAGAAGGGAAAATTTGCAAAGGAAATTAGTATTTCAAAATGCTTATATCTTCATGAGCATAAGTGATGCTTATATGTTAATTCATGGAGCAACTGTAAGTAGAAAGTAAGACTAATTCGCGAAACTTGTAGCTTATTGCCAGATTTTTGCGATTCATAAAAAAAAAGTTTTTCTTATTCCATTTGTTGTTCCACTAAATGCACATGTGATTCATTTTTTTTTTTTTGGAAAATGTGAACTGAGGCATGTTTATAGGACAGAGTTACATAGTAATTTCAATTCATTTCAATTAGGGTAATATTTTTTACGAAAATGCATTTCACAGATAAAATAAAAGAAAAGAAATTTGAAATATATTTCACCCTGTCTATTTGAAAATCCCTGATTGCGTAGGTGGGAGTAAAGGCTGTAACAATAGCTTGAATAGCTCCAACCACTCAGAAAAGATCTTAATTTAGGTCCAGATTATAACATAAGACAGTAATCTTTACTTACTAATAATAAAGTTGAAAGTCTCTCTGTCCGGATCTCTGTGACGCGCATAGCGCCTAGACCGTTCGGCCGATTTTCATTAAATTTGGCACAGAATTAGTTTGCAGCATGGGGGTGTGCACCTCGAAGCGATTTTTCGAAAATTCGATTTGGTTCTTTTTCTATTCCAATTTTAAGAACAAAAATATCATAAGATGGACGAGTAAATTACGAAATTAGCATAACGTGGAACTGTTAACATGGGCACAAGACAATTGGCGAGAAATTCACCATACATTATTTGTAAATATACAGGCGAACCAAAAGACCTTTCAATTCTCTACTACGGGCAAAGCCGTGCGGGTAGCACTAGTAACAAAAATAAATGAATAATCACACAAAGAACACATAAACACAACACAAGTACTAATGCAGTAAAGTGTGTAACAAAATCAAGGTACACTATTACAAATATGCTACTTTATCCTAAATTAACTGCAGTAGAGTTGAGTATAAAATTTTTTAGCCTTAACCAAATTTCGACTATTTATGGTTTTTTAAACAATTGGGTAAGGTATTCCACAATCTTGGTCCGTAAGAGTTAATGCCATTAAACAATGACAGGTATTTCTCTCGAAACTCGAAAAACAAGTCCAGTTTGGGGAGTGTCCGGGCATTTTTGGCTATATAATGTAGCGCGTATGTTATCTTACTAGTAATATAGGTAAACTAGGTATACTAATGCAGTAAGTGGAACAACCGTCGACTAATTAACAATCAGCAAGGAGCATGGTGAATCGGTGTAACTAAGCGAACATAGAACCCTTAAAGAAGGAGAAAAAAAGTTGTCCACCGTTGCAAAATATAATGTGTTGTAAAAAATATGTTCGCTGATTGGTTGATGTCGTCTCTTGTCGTGAATTCGTATTGGTTGACCCATTTGGTATAAATGCCGGTGTCCACGTGGTTGACGTTTAGTTCTCCCACGACTTTCTGGTTGTGCGCCGAGTTTTTTGCACTGATGAAGAGGCTCCATTGTAGCCTTGAAATAGCTATATGATGTATTTTCGTATTAATTTGTGCTTTATTTACGATGGTTTTTCATTTTAATCATAATGTATTGTATTAAGATTCCACCTTAAGTTTGATAGCTTTTTTAGTCGTGAAACAATAACCACAAATGCCTTCAAAGAAAATTAAAAAATATCTCTATCAATGAGAAATTTTTAAAAAATAATAACCTTGAAGAATGTCATTAGTTTAACTGGTGTAATATTTCAGTAGGTGGTAAAGTAGTTTTTTGTGCGTTTTGAAATAATTTTAATACTCGTGAAATATTTGAACCACTAAATCACAATATTTTTTTAAATCCATTTCTAAATGATATATCATAGAAGTTACAATGAAGATTGCTAGGGGGGGGGGATATGACAATAGAGCAAATGAAAATTTTAATGATTCTCAACCTCAGGATATATTGTAGCTCGATAATGGATAGGAATCTATGCAGTGACTCTTTCGCATTTTTTAAACTGTAACAAAAATGGATACAAAATACTCAGCTCGCATTTTTGTGCAAAACATTCATTTTGCACTTCTGACGAAAAAACACTCCGAAGTTCGGACTATTAATAAGTGTTGGAGGAATTAAGTGCCTGTAACAATCCGAAAGTTAGTGTTCAATTGGTCTAAATGCGATTAATGATGAGTGTCCCACATTCGGACAAAATATAAGAGCATGTTTATTTGATTGGAAATATTGTTGAGAAATCACGATTGCTTATTGCTTTCATTTGACTGTTTTGATGTTCTATCATTTTATTTTCCCACCGCCACCCTCCGCACCATCACCGTCGACCGGCTCCTCACGATGCGGCTCCTATAGCGAAAGCCGTCTCCAGGTTGCATCCATGTCCTACACACACGCGCATACATACACTACACACACGCACACACACACACACAAACGCTCACAAACACACATACACACAACTACCCACACATTCATGCCTGCACACAGACACAAACACATATGCCTACACACACATACCCCGCCCCCACGCACACAAACACTCATACGCACAACTACCAACACTCATGCTTGCACACAGACACAAACACACATGCCTACACACACATACCTCCCCCCCCCAACCACATACAAACACACACGCCTACATACACACACACACACACACATTCGTGATTGCGAAAAACATAATTTGAATTCCAGATGACAAAATTCAAATTAATTTTTTTTTCTTACTTTAATTTCATCTGACATTTTCTTTTTGCGCTTTGGACGAGTAGAAAAGATGTTGAGATAGAATATTGCTTTATCTTTAAGAGCTGAAAAAGAATCATTAACAGTACTTAGATCGGAAACTTAGCGGGAATCAATTTAGTAGGTCGAAATTTCTATTGTAAAAATCAATAGTAAGAGCTACAGAAGACGAAAAGCGGAAGACAAAAGGTGGACAGTTGCAGCTATTTTGTCTGCTAATTAAGGCTTTGTTCACATAAAATTCATACAATTTCGAAACTTACGCTCTAAATACGAAGCGTTTAGCGTGTTTTGTCCATACGTGAAGATATTGTTACATTTGTTTTCATTAATTTTTAAACAAAATGTAATGATAGTTTTTTTAATCGTCGTTTCAATAAAAGCTCATATAATTTTCTTTTTATTATTTTTTTTTCTGTTTTATAAGAGCAGTTTTTAGCAATAATTTAGACTAGCTGGCAAATTGGTAATTCAAAATTCTGATTTTTTTCAACGGTATATTTTTCGAAAAAACTACAATGTGAATTCTTTGTTTTTTTTTGTTTTTTTTTTTCGGCGACCGCGGTGAAAAGGAAATGAAATGATGCCTTACTTTAACAGTTTTGTGAAAAATTAACGTATCACCCATAAAAAGCACCCTTTAAGGAATATTAATCATGACACTGTGGTTTAACATGGTAAAATAAACGTTTTATTCTCTGATTTTAATGCAACAGTACAAATGTGGCTCAGAATCTGTGTCATTGAGTTTAGGTTACATACTGTTGGAAATTCGGATCAAGATTTAGCCGAGGAAAGAAAATCCCTCAAAAACGAAAAAACTCATGGTAGGATTTAAACCGCGATTCAGAAGGGGTGGGACTGGGGGCTGGAAGGGGACAGTCCGCACTGGATATCACGCGACTTGGGGGTGCCACCCAAAGTGGAATTACAAGTTTTGAAAAATATAAAGTGAAAATTTGACTACAAATGAATCACACATATGACTACTACCTATTTTTCGGGGGTAAGAACCCCCGGACCCCCTTCACCTCACACCACCCCACATCATGGAGTGAATATTATAAGCTCATTGCCAAAACTCTGACCAAGAAGTTACTTCCTCTTAAACCAGAAAACTGGAAACCATTATTTTCCCTGTGTTTGAGATACGTTTGAAATAATACTTTTTGAAGACCTCGCAACTGCTCTGGACACATACGACTAGGCCAAGTTATATGAAACGTGTTCATAGTTTTTATTCGTCAATTGTACATTAACCCACTTAAAATTTCGGAATTAAAAAAGTAGTCGTTTCTGAAAATTGTAACAATTTCTTGTTTTCATAGAACATATCGTATTATCGTCACCAGATTTTCAATAACACTTGCCTGGTCCTTTCCGGCATACCAAAGAAATCGAGGTTAGGAAAAAAAAAATTAATGCTAAAAAATATATACAGTAGAGAACCAATTATCCGGGAAGTTCGGGACCATCGCTATCCCGGATATCTGAATTTCCCGGTTTTCTGGATCGCTTAAAAAGCGCTATTTGCCGATTGTTTATAAAACTCAAATTACTATAGTAAATAGTAATACATATTAAAATAAGAAGAAAACAGTTCAGAAATGCTTATCAATATCGAAACATTAAAAACTACTAGAGAGAGAATAATTTAAGCAACAAAAAAGATAAATTATCCATAAGACCTGAGACCCTCACATTCATTTTGAAAAGGGAAAAATAACACCACTTTTCGATGTTTTAAAACGAAAGGGCAAGAAACAAGTTTTTGAACGTAAATGTGCGATTTTTCTACTATCGTGTATAAAAGAATTTGTTTTCAGGAACGCGTTTTTTTTTTTTTTTTAATTAAATTTTTCCTAAAGGTTTGGTGTTTGCGATTACTGTAGTTAGTGATAACTATTGCCTTTGCATTAAGTTCATACCAATAGAAATTTGATTAATGAGTCTTGCGTTTAACGATTTCTAGATTCCACCATCAACTATCCGAAAAATTCGCGAATCTGGTTTTCGGCGTTTCCCTCGCTTTTGCGACGTCACTTACGCTCTAAACGGCTTTAATTAGAGACCATTCAATAAAATATTGCATTAGAATGTGACACTAGTTTCTTTAGTTTTCAGTTGAAATAAAACACGAAAATTTCAGACTTGAGTGTACTTTTTAATTCAAGAAAATATTTCGGAAATTTTGAGCCGCGTTAAGGATAACCCTTTAAAATTCGTTTTTGTAAACATTTTCCCTTATATAGATAAGTAATATGGTATTTATTAAGAAACCGCTTATATTCTTTTAAGTATTTCAAAAAAAAAAGCTTATTTTTTCCAAAAATCGAAAATGCGTATTTTTTAAAAATGGTCGGAAAATCGGCAACAGGTTGCCGGTTTTCTGGTTTCTCGGTTTCTTGGTTCCCGGATAAAAGGTTCTGCACTGTATATGTATACGTTCAACTTAAAAATAAATGTAAGTTCTATAAATATCTTATTAGTATTAATAAACAGTTTAAATTCGTAAAAATATTTACTAACAATGTCATTTGTTATTTCAACAAGAAAAATATTGTTTAATAATGAATACTTTTATAAAACCTAAATCAAAACTAAGTACAAGCAAACAATTAATCAGTAAGTTACCGCCCCTAAATCAGTGCTAAAGAATTTACCATAACTATTCAATAAGCAAAAATTAAACTTACCTCAGTAAAAGGAAGCTTAAATAATTTATTTAAAAAAATTATGAACGAATTGCAGAAACAATGATTACTTCTGAATTGATTATTTTATTGGCATATAATTAAATCCCTTAATAATAACCTACCACAAATAACAAGCACATTTATACATACGCTTTTTTTTTTTTTTTTTGAAGGAAGGTTACTTTCGGATTTATTTATTTTTTGAGCAATCACGATTGCTTATTGCTTTCATTTGACTGTTTTTGAGGTCCTTTGATTTTTCCCACCGCCACCCTCTGCACCATCACCGTGGACAGGCGGGCTCCTCACGCTGCTGCTCCTATACTGCCGTGCTAAGCACAGATGTGGTATCTGCACATTTTATCAAAATTGAGTTATTGTCACCAGGTGGTTGATAGTAATTTAACTTACCTAAATGTCAAGTTTTTTGGCGATTTGTGAACGCGAAATATTAAAAAAAAAGCTTTAGGAAAAAAGTCGTAACTGCACAGTTTGCGGAGTTTGCTAAGGCAATTTGAACGTAAGTGACAAATACTAAGCCTTTAAAGTGGTATCTGCGCAGTTACCACTTTTTTCCTTAGTAATTTGTAGATACGACTTTTATATCTTACTAGCCTGCGTGCCCGGCGTTGCACGGGCCACTTAAAAAATGAAAGAGCTGTTCAATTGATGTTTTTGTATTATTCTGACATCAGTTTCTAAAGCGCTAAGGAGTAAATAATTACGCGTAATGCAAGGTTTGCAAAACACCAGTAGAGCATATTTTTGGCAAAAACCTCTTTAACGTTAATCATATTTATCAATAATACAAGTTATGAGTATTTTCAATTAGCACAAAAGATGAAAATATATGCATTCTCAACTATAATATGTGCTCACTTTAAACTGAATTAAATCTGATAGAATATATCTGAAATATTTATGTACAATTACAATCGGCTTTTTACATAAAATGACACACACTTTTTTGTTGATTACGTGAAACTAAAGCACCAAGACTTATTAAATACCAATAAGCATTAATTTAATATCAAGCCATCAGATTCCAATTAAGCTTTAGTTAAAATCCTTAAAAACAATCTTTTTTGTTCAACTCTGTTTCACTTAAAGAAATCCAATACAATCTTAATTTAACGTGTTCTTTTAACGATACAAACTGTATTGCAAAAATCGAAACAGGAAGGAAAAAGAGATTTATTACAATTCGAAAACTCACCCGTGTGACGGAAAAAAGTCCAACAAAATAAACATAATTAGTCGCACATCCTAAGTGTACCAAAATATGAGGCCGGTGAATGATAAACTTACACTTCAATCAATAAACATTACTAAAGAAACATTTTTCATATGCTGAAAAGAGTTAAGAACGTTGAATGTGAAAAAATAAGAAAGGACAGACGATAAATGTCCGAATAGAACAACAAATTTTAAACTAATTAAAAATGAAATTCTAGATGGAAACGTTGTTTTAAGATTTGGACAGCAGCCAAAAAAATCTCTTTTGACACAATTATTAGAATTTTACTTGCTCACGCAAATGCAAAATGGCAGTAGGAAAGAAATAAAAATTCCTGAATAGCGTTATGTTAATTAACGTTTTAATTAATATCTCCGCTACTTAAAGTCGTACAATTATGAGATTGGTCCTATTGTTTTCTTTGGAAAATTTCGAATTGATCGGTATCTCGTTTGACTCCCGATTCGCAGTGGTTCTCGAGAAGATCGATCTTCAGACAGACAGACAGACAGACAGACGGACGCGAACAGATTTTAATATTATAGTGGATTATAAAGCAGCATATTTTATAATATAGCAGTTTATTGTAACACAGAATATTAAAATTAGTTTACCGTTGAACAGTTGATACAGGTTGATAATAAAAACTAATACAACTTTGCATAATTGTTAAAGTAAATATTCAGCTTTTGCTATTTAAATGTTCATTTAAAATGCAAATTCTAAAAAATGAAATGCATGTGAAATATTCATATTTAATTCTTTCATGCAAAAAAAAAAAAAAAAACGCATTTCATTCTACGGCCATTAATATTTTTATTTAAGTATCGTCTGCTGTCAAAATTATCTTCATGCTCGGTAAAAATGAATCTAAAAAATAAAACGTTATAAAGAAAACACATTCTTTGAATATAAAAAACAGAAAATTGTTATGGATTACAGTTTTAACTGTCTGGAGTTTTGAAAATGGTGTCTTTCAGAAGGTAGATTCTGTTAGATTTTTGTATTAACAAAAGATTTGCATGAACAAAATAAAGCGAAACAGCTAACTCCAAAGAAAGCAGATGTTTTCAGTATTATTTAATGATACCTTGAGCACGTTTTACTAAGCTATTTTTGTCGTATCTGTGCAGATACCCCTAAAAATGCCTAGTAATTGTCACTTACGGTGCAAATAGCTTAATATATAAAAAGGTTTTGAAAATAAAATTTGTCGTAACAACATTTATTAATTTTAAATTAAGATTTTTACAAAAATACTCTCTTACGGTTTTTAGATAAGTTATTTACGAAACAACTACCGCAAATTAAGCCTTTAATTAAGTCATAAATCAAAGAAACGAGATGTAAAACTTTGATCATAAATTTCTCATTTTGAGCTCTACTACAAATACCACATCTGTGCTTAGCACGGCAGTATAGCGAAAGCCGTCTCCAGGTTGCATCCATGTCCTACACACACGCGCATACATACACAACTACACACACACACATACATACATATACACACACAAAAACCCACACACACACACGCACAAAACTACCCACACTTTCATGCCTGCACACAGACACAAACACACATGCCTACACACACATACCCCATACACACAAACACACATATCCCCCCCCCCACACACTCGTGATTGCGAAAAACATAATTTGAATTCAAGATGTCAAAATTCAAATTAATTAATTTTTTTCCCCCCTTGCAGTGGTTTGCTTTCTGATTGGAACTGAATAGTGAAATTTACTTTTGTTTTGTTGCAAAATAAACCTCGAATTATCCGGCATGCCGGAAAATTCGAATTTTCCGGCACGCTGGATAATGTGGGGTAATACGGTAACAATTTTTTTTTGCGTTTGTGGGGGGGGGGGGGCTGACACCCTAAATAACCACCCCGGGCATCTTCCATACTAGGTACGCCACTGCAGGTAAAGAAATCTCTACTCCATTAGCCCACAGCAACATTCGAAGAATATATGTCATTATTATCATTCACAAGGATGAACACGTTTAAAATTTATAATGCTCAAACATTCTTTGAAGAAATTCATTCAATAAAAAGAAACAAATTAACCGCAATGTAAACCACCTTGAGTCACGTGTAGCATCTTCCTGGCCTCGACCATTTTATGAATTTCGAATTCGTTTTCCTTCCCAGAGCTCTTGGCTTACATCACTTTTTTCCATTTCCACTCAAAACAGGAGCTAGAAACGATAATTATAGACGCGTTCCTTCTTTTGACGCCATTCAACCTGAGTCGGGCATTCACTAAAATCTGACATTTAATATCCAAAAATTTTAATGGGGGGAGACTATATTGCATTCGAAATTGAGCATTCGTGTTTGGCGGTCGTACCGGTTTGGACGTTCTAAATACTCGTTGGAATGACCTTCGCAGACGATGAAAGAGTATGGAAAGTAGATTTCAAAAAAACAGGAGTCATTTTGGGGTGGAATTTAATTTCGTCATTGTAATTGTTTGCAAATTCTTGAAAAATGTCGACAAAAAGTCCGTTCCCTTTTTATGTTGCCGTTTAAGTTAAATAGTTGAAAAATTGACCACGTTGTTTTTATTATTATTTTGCCTTTCAAGGTTTTGTGCAGTAGAATGTAAAGTTTTGAATTTATTTACATATTTTTTCTAAAAATGGGCATGAATTGTCTCTAATTCTGATCATTTCAGATAGTAAGAGATGAATAAGGAATCACTGACATACTTTTTTCTTAAATCTTTTTTAAGCAGTCTTTTGTATGAAAAATGAAAAGTTTTCGTTGCGTTTTTAAGTTTTATAATCATTTATGGTTTAGAGTAAATTTCTGTTAATTCGGAATCTATTAAACCGGACTTCGCTTGGTGCGGACAGGCATTTAGATGTAAATACTGTCCAAATAAATGTGAGTTAGTGCAATGCTGTATTTTTGCATGCTGTATTTTGTATTTTTGTAATTTTCTCTTATGCCGCTTTATGTATTTCTTTAAAAAAAAAAAAAATAAATAAAAAAAAACTCAAATTTCAATTTTTACTGATTACAGTAGTTTGTTTATGTTCCTTGTCTTAATTTATAGCTTATTTGGTTTAATGCGTACTTTTATTAATTCGGACGACCTGGATCCCCTATAGTCTTGATAAAAATGGTTCTATTGCATTAAAAAATAACTGCTCTTCACTTAATCTTATATGCTTAGGAAAAGAATGTGTTTAATTCATTATTTGCCTTTTAGAAAAGGTATCAATCAGTTCCAACAGCAAAACATTTTCTTTTATCAATTTTTCTGTAATTTGAAACAAATTGAGCGATGAAAATACAGATGCCGAATCCAGTCATTTTGGCGATATTCAGCGACTTCTAAAACGTTTTTTTTCCCCAGCATGGGTCGGTTAATAATAAACTTTGATTATTATTTGAAAATTATTGGAAATGTTTTTTTTTCTCACTCTTAGGCACTACTACAATTTGTTTTCGTTTTTTTTCTTTTTTTTTCACGTTCCACTAAGTGTCTGTTGCTGCACTTTGAGATAAACAACAAAAACGCAAAATTTCTTTACATTTGGAAGTGCTATTCTCTATATTTACCATACTTTGAAATTTGTAGAAAGTGTTAAAAATTATTACAGTAGAACATCGTTTAATCGGACTATCAGGGACCAAAGAAATTTTTAATCCTCATAAAAAAAACGGAAAATCCAGGTAGTATGAATAAAAAGCGACACAAATCTTTATTAGTAAACCTTCCGCACATTTTGGAAAAAAAAACTATACTTCTTTACTAATAATAAAGCTGAAAGTCTCTCTGTCCGAAGGATGTCTGGATGTCTGGATGTCTGTAGGATATCTGTAGGATGTCTGTGACGCGCATAGCGCCTAGACCGTTCGGCCGATTTTCATGAAATTTATCACAAAGTTAGTATGTAGCATGGGGGTGTGCACCTCGAAGCGATTTTTCGAAAATTCGATTTTGTTCTTCTTCTATTCCAATTTTACGAACAAAACTATCATAAGATGGACGAATAAATTACGAAATTATCATAACGTGGAACCGTAACATGGGCACAAGCCAATTGGCGAGAAAATTCACTACACATCATTTGTAAATATACAGGCGAACCAAAAGACCTTTTAATTTGCTATTACGGGCGAAGCCGTGCGGGTACCACTAGTTGTAACATAATTGGATAGAAAAGATATTAAAAACATCAACACATTTTTTCGCAATATTTCTACGCAGAATTGGTTTACTGGGCTCAGGTTCAAACGCGTGTCGTGGTTGAATAAGGCGTGGTAGTGCAATCTTTAATAGTCTTCTTCTTTACTAATAATAAAGCAGAAAGTCTCTCTGTCCGGAGGATGTCTGTAGGATGTCTCTCTGGATGTCTCTCTGGATGTCTCTCTGGATGTCTGTAGGATGTCTGTGACGCACATAGCGCCTAAACCGTTCAGCCGATTTTCATGAAATTTGGCACAAAGTTAGTATGTAGCATGGGGGTGTGCACCTCGAAGCGATTTTTCGAAAATTCGATGTGGTTCTTTTTTTATTCCAATTTTAAGAAAAAAAAACTATCATAAATTACGAAATTATCGTAACGTGGAACCGTAACATGGGCACAAGCCAATTGGCGAGATACGAAATTATCATAACGTGGAACTGTAACGTCGGTACAAGCCAATTGGCGAGACAATTCACCATACATTATTTGTAAATATACAAGCGAACCAAAAGACCTTTAATTTTTGTATTACGGGCGAAGCCGTGCGGGTACCACTAGTTACTAATAATAAAGCTGAATGTCTTTCTGTCCGGAGGATGTCTGGATGTCTGTAGGATGTCTGTAGGATGTCTGTGACGCGCATAGCGCCTAAACCGTTCGGCCGATTTTCATGAAATTTGGCACGAAGTTAGTTTGTAGCATGGGGGTGTGCACCTCGAAGCGATTTTTCGAAAATTCGACGTGGTTCTTTTTCTATTCCAATTTTAAGAAAAAAACTATGATAAAATACGAAATTATCATAACGTGGAACTGTAACGTGGGCACAAGCCAATTGGCGAGAAAATTCACCATACATTATTTGTAAATATACAGGCGAACCAAAAGACCTTTTAATTTTTCTATTACGGGCAAAGCCGTGCGGGTGCCACTAGTTAAAAATAAAAGTCAGTTTTACTTGAGCAAGTTGAGCGATAGTGCGATTAGAGATGCGGACGAATGGCAGGGTTTCACTGCATTAAACTTTTCAGAGTCATAAGTTTTGTTATAGAGTATGGAAATTTCTCATGCATAACTTTTAAATAGTCACTTAAATAACATGCTTGTCAAGTTCTGTGAAAATGGGTTCAGTGGATTTTGTGTCAAAGGTTGAGACATATGGTGTCTGTAGGATCCATCAGAGATGCAAATCTACGAAAAATATCCCAAAATTTGGTTCATTTATTGTTCAACTTGGAAATATTTGGATGATTTAATTCATTAATTGCATTTAATCATCCATTAAGAACTAATTTTGAACAAAAGTAGAAAGACGACAGTAGGAAAGCGATGTTTCTTTTTATTTTACTAATAATAAAGTAGAAAGTTCCTCTGTCTGTCAGGATCTCTGTGACGCGCATAGCGCCTAGACCGTTCGGCCGATTTTCATGCAATTTGGCACGAAGTTAGTTTGTAGCATGGGGGTGTGCACCTCGAAGCGATTTTTCGAAAATTCGATGTGGTTCTTTTTCTATACCAATTTTAAGAAAAAAATTTCCGAGCAAATTATCACAACGTGGAATAGTAAATTACGAAATTATCATAACGTGGATCCGTAACATGGGAGATCAATTTAACATAGCCAATTGGCGAGAACTTCATCATCCATTATTTTTTAATATACAGGCGAACCAAATGACCTTTTGATTTTCTACTACGGGCAAAGCCGTGCGGGTGCCACTAGTTCAAAATAAAAACAATTATTAATTTTCTTTGCTAGTATTAAGATTCTGATGTCTTAATGGTATGGAAGAAAAATAAATTATACCTTTTTTTTACTCTCATTTGATAGATTATTTAAACAATTTTGAACTTAGGGATGTCACATGGTCATCAAAAGGTTAAATAACATCGATTCTTTAACAGGAGTAAAAAAAACGAAAAAGTAGTGTGGAGTCCGTGTCAGAGTTTTTCTTTTTAGCTTTTTGTTTGTCGTGTACCAGAAAATAAAAATCCCTTTTAGCATCTAACTCTTAGAAGCCCATAATCAGAGAGAGTCCATTTTCCGTTTCGTATTCTTCTCCACTCCCACAAGGCGGATGCACAATCCGAATTAGAAGTCTCGTCGGCTCCGAACCATCGATCAGCGAACGATCGATGCTCAAGCCTACGTCATCGAATGACGTCAAGGCGATCGTCATTCCACTTGCGTGGGAGGGGTATGCAACAGATGGCTGAAACAGAAACTGGAGTGACCCTTTGTGGATTTCTTTCCGACCGCTTTAATCCGACCATTCATCCAATCGCAGCAGATTCGGACAAATCCGGAATTAGATTCGGCCAAGAATAGACCTACAATCGAACTACACATTCGTTGAGAATAAATGTTGTTGACAAGACAATGTGATTGATCATTATGTACTGTTACGAATTCTGTAGATAGTAATTATTTTTGTGATTAATTTGTCGTAATCCAGCTAAATTTGGCGTTTATTAAATTATCTTTCATCTAAAATTATTGTAGTAACGTAACCTGTAAATAGATTCCTGTAATGAATATACAGCCCCCGTACATTCGACTGAAGCATACATTCCCCTCATTTCTGAATGATAAAATTTGTGAATGGAAAAGAAATAAAATAACGGTCTACGACTTTCGAGAAGCATTTGGAATCTTGTGGAATATTTGAGAGTTCTCTTTCGGTGTGTATAAAAGCCGTTGCGCATGATAAAGAGTTAGTTTCGCTTGAGAATTTGTACTGAGAGTGTATTAGCTCTGTTTATTGCGAGGCATTTTGCTGTGTTGTTTTACGTATTTGGATGTAAATACGTGTGTAACCGTTGAGTTTACGGTGTTGATTGATATTTGCCTTAATTGCTGATGATTAATTTAGCAGTTGTTACCGATCTTTCCTGTACATAGTGTAAATAAAATTCCTGTGTTTCCCTCAAGAACTGTTTCTTCATTTCAAGAAAGTGGAAGTCGCACCGGAACCTTTAACAGTACTAAATAGTACTAAAGTTTAAGGTAGCACTTATTATTTATATAACACACAATAAAAGATACAGACCCAGTTATCTCTCTCTTTTTTATGAGCCATCTGGAATATTTCTTATTGAAAGGACAAAGTTATCCCAATTGACCGTAGGGAAGCATGTTTTTAAACATAAATCATTTGCCCTCGTCCCCCGCTATAGAAGTACAAGGTCTTAAAGTTGGGTGATGTTTTAAGAAAAGTCGCCAAAAGGTGAAAATGGGCACTTCAACAGTCGCTGTGGCTTCGTTAACAATAAAAGTTATCCACTCTCCGATCACCGTTTCCAGAATTTTCCATTTCTGCTGAATTAGGCAACTTTTCTCAAAGAATATCTCTTGGCTTTAAGACCATATATTTTGATAATGAGGGGATGAGGGCAAATGATTTACGTGTCAAAAAATATGGTTCCCTACGTTCTTTGAATTGCTACTTATTATCGTTTTTTCCTCAATTCAGTATTCGCGTGGTTCGCTGGTGAAGCAAATGTACTAGAAGTTGTCATGATTATGTACACTTTGAATAATTACGTAAAATATTTTGATGGACATGGGACATTTTCCAAGATTTAATACGTTCTTTGACTCGTCATTTGGCGTTCAATTTTTTTTATTTCTCATTTAGTTTTTTTTTTTTTAATATAGCCTTTATTTTTTATTTTATTATTATTATTATTTTGTTTTTCTCATTAGGTGTTTTCTTAGGATCGCCTTTAGTCTTATTTTACTCATTAAGAATTTCCATTAATCAATAAAATTTGTCTTTCAATCAAAAATTTCATTCTCTTTGATCGAGAAGAATTTCCCAACTGCATTAGATTTTCTCTTTTAGTTGCATGTTTTTTACTTCCATTTCTAGTTTTTCTGTTGATTCGTACAAATTTTCCATCAATTGTTTAAAACTTTTCTTCAGCCTTTAAATTTTCCTTGTAATTGCTTAGCATTTTCTCCATAGGTATTAGTTTCCCTTTTAGCACATAAGTTTTACATTCTGGTCATATCTTATGTTGCATATCATAAAATAATTTCATTCATTATTTTTTTTCTTCAGGCATAAGAATGTTTCTTTCACTTAGTTTGAGCTGAATCATTTTATACTTTTTCAAAAGTCACTTTTAAATTATAATCTTAGTTCTTGCTGAAGTGCTCATCCCCCCCCCTCAAGTTCAATGGCGCAAATCCCCCCCCCCATTTTTCTCAACCCTCTTTCTCTTTTTATTTTTTATTTTTAGCTCTCTTTTTTTTATTTATTTTTAAAAATATTTTTTTATTAATTTATTAAAAAAATAGCTTTTGTTTATTTATTTTTAATTTTTTTTTTATTTCTTTATTTTTAAAAATATTTTTTAATTAATTTATTTTTTAAAATATTTTTATTTATTTATTTTTAATTATTGTTAATATTTTATTAGAAAAGCTCTGTGCTGCACCAATAACACACATGCCAACTATATAAATAAATGAAATAAAATATAAACAGAATAAAATGTAACAAAAAATAATTTGACTAAAAAATAAATCGATAAATAAATTTAAATAAATAAATTTTTAAAAAATTTTAAATCCCCCCCCCGCAAAAAATTTGATGGCCCAACTTGCGCCATAATCCCCCCCCCCTGAGGGCACCCCTGGTGTCTTATGCGCTGTCGTACAAGCTAATATATAGACATTTGCCTTTTTGAAATCTTTCTGTTTCTCAAAAAGGTGCCTTTGTAGAGTAAATCTCCATAAACGTAAAGATAATTACCTGAAGCAAAAAGTTTTAGTGAAATCAGACAATCAGAAAACGGAAGGTCAAGCATAATTTAAAGCAAAGAACTAACACACAGTTTAAGATGATCATTGTTCAATTGAAAAGATTGCCGTCATTCCATTTTTATGGATGATCATTTAATTTAATCCCAAGATAGGTTAAACGTATTTTACTACGGACTAGTGGTACCCGCACGGCTTTGCCCGTAGTAGAAAATTAAAAGGTCTTTTGGTTCGCCTCTGCATTTACAAATAATGGATGATGAACTTCTCGCCAATTTGCTATGTTAAATGGCTCGCCCATGTTACGGTTCCACGTTATGATAATTTTGTAATTTACGATTCCACGTTGTGTTAATTTGCTGGGTAAAATGTTCTTAAAATTGGAATAGAAAAAGAATAAAATCGAATTTTTGAAAAAATGCTTCGAGGTTCGCACCCCTATGCTACGATCTGACTTTGTGCCAAATTTTATGAAAATCGGCCGAACGGTCTAGGCCTTATGCGTGTCGCAGAGATCCAGACATCCAGACAGACTTTCACCTTCATTATTAGTAACTAGTGGTATCCGCACAGCTTTGCCCGTAATAGAAAATTAAGAGGTCTTTTGGTTCGCCTGTATATTTACAAATAATGTGTGGCTAATTTTCTCGCAAATTGGCTTGTGCTCATGTTACGGTTCCACGTTATGATAATTTCGTAATTTATTCGTCCATCTTATGATAATTTTGTTCTTAAAACTGAAAAGAAAAAGAACCAAATCGAACTTTCGAAAAATCGCTTCGAGGTGCATACCCCCATGCTACAAACTAACTTTGTGCCAAATTTCATGAAAATCGGAAGAGCGGTCTAGGAGTCGTCACAGTCTAGCGGTCGTCACAGAGATCCACACATCCTACAGATATCCAGACATCCTCCGGACAGAGAGACTTTCAGCTTTATTATTAGTAAAGATAAAGAAGATAAAGATAAAGATTTGCCTCCTTCATTTATAGATGACGATAAATTGTACTTTCTAAACAGTAATCACACATATTTTCCAAACATTAATAACTGTCAACCGTTAGAAAGAAGTTAAAATTTCCACCAATTTTTAAGAGAAACTCGAGAGTTGACAGGCAATTGCAAAGTTTTACTCTAATAGCTGATTTTCTACCACCTATTGTAAACTCAAAAGTAGCTTTCTCAATAGTTTGTTGAATGTGTTAGATAAACTGTGCGTTGTCCTCTCGAATCTAATTATCGTCTCTTCTTTTTCAGTTGCTGAAAGTGGAGTCTCTATCGCTGTACTGGAATCCGAATTGTCCTAATAACACCTTAGTGAAAGCTCAGCTGCACACAGAAGGATGGAAGGTGAATGTTCTATAGTTTCCTATTCCTATTCAGAGTCACAACTGACTACAACTGTATTTATGTCGAGGACTGCATACTAAGTGCCTTGCCTCCATTATTTTATATACCGATAGATGGCAGCACCATCACCGGATCGAACAGTTAAGGAGAATTTAGAACTAGTCCAGGAGCTAATAGCTACCTGGTGCTAGCACCCCCAGAGGTATCGTTTCACTTGGAGGACATTGAGACCACGAGCATATTTAACGTCGCTCAGTCCCCTTTAATGACGACGGAGGGTCTTCGACCATCGAGGTTCGAACCCAGGACCCTCCGGCCCCGAATCCGACACTCTACCGATCGGGCTACCACGGCCCCTGTTCTATAGTTTACAGTTAGAATTTAAACACTTATGCAGCCACTGAAAATTATTAGAACTAAAGTACTTGGTCTTATAAAATGAAAAATAAAGTATACACTGAGTAAAAATGACAACAACGTGCATAAAGTACAAATAAAGTAGTAAAATGGAGTTAAAAACTCAGCAAACAGCTGTTTCGGGGCTGTCAAATGCAAGCCCTTTCATCAGTGCAAAAAAGAAGAACGAAAAGTTCACACAATGTAGACCGAACGATAAATGAACAAAAAAGTGTCTATTTACTTTGCTTCCTTCCATTTTTTGTTCATTTATCGTTAGGTTTACATTGTGTGGGCTTTCAGCTCTTCTTTTTTGAACTGATGAAGGGGCTTGCATATGACAGCCCCGAAACAGCTGTTTGCTGAGTTTTTAACTCTATTTTACTACTTTATTTGTACTTTATGCACGTTGTTGTCATTTTTACTCATTCCATAGTACAAAGTTTTCGACTGCTTTTTTACAAAGTGTACACTGTTAAAACTGAGGTTGCATACGGCACCATTTTGAAGGAAACGTTGTAGCACCAGAGACATCCCTTAAGGGTGCCATTTGTTTACCTAAGTATCCTTATAGCGCCCTTGAAGGAGCCATTTGATTCCATATAGCTCCATAACATTTCTAAAGGTGCCATTTGGCGTCCTCTGGGACTGTTTAGGGTGCCATAGGTTGCAAAATGGCTACCTTAAGGGGGTTCCACTGGTGCTACAACGTTTCACCGTAAAAGATGTCATATGCAACCTGAAGTTTTAATAGTGTAAGATAATTAAAAAGCACGGGCTGTTTTTTTTTTTTTTTTTTTAGCAATCACGATTACTTATTGCTTTCATTTGACTGTTTTTGGCGTGCTCTATCATTTTATTTTCCCACCGCCACCCTCCGCACCATCACCGTCGACCGGCTCCTCATGATGCTGCTCCTCTAGCGAAAGCCGTCTCCAGGTTGCATCCATGTCCTACACACACGCGCATACATGCACGCACACGCACACACGCACAAACACACACATACACCTACACGCATACATACAGACACCTTCACATACACACACACATACACACAACTACCCACACATTCATGCCTGCACACAGACACAAACACATATGCCTACACACACATACCCCCCACACACACATTCATACACACAACTGCCCGCACACTTATGCCAGCACACAAACACACACAAACACACATGCCCACATACACATACCCCCTGCGCACAAACACACATACCCCCACACACAATCGCACACGCCTACATACACACGCTCGTGATTGCGAAAAACATAATTTGAATTCAAGATGTCAAAATTCAAATTATTTTTTTTTTAAATACGGAAGAGTTATTCAAAGTAGATCTAATGTACGCCACACACGCACACACACTCCACAAACCACACACCTGTATGTGTATGAGGAGTACGCCAGGCTTCGAGTAATTGCTACTGCAGGAACGTTACTACCGCTATCTATTACGTTTTAATGTGATTATTATCATAACTTCAATCTTAGAACACAAAGTCCTAATACTCGCATGTCAATCAGACAGTATTAATTGATAATATTGCATAACCTCTTCGATTGTCCAAATTTCAATCATGTTCGTTTCAAATTCTTCAATCATTTTCATCCATCTTTGAGGGAATTTTCGGGGATGTACTCTATCCAAAATTATTCCCCTTCCTTCAGGAGATTGGATTTTTGTCTCTAATTTAGTGTTCGTCCTTGTTTCCGTGTCGTCTTTGTGAACTTATAAATGTGTTACAAATTCTGTAAATAGTAATTATTTTTATGATTAATTTGTCGTAATCTAGCTAAATTAGGAGTTTACTAAATTATCTTTCAGCTAAAATAATTGTAGCAACGTAACCTGTAAATAGTTTCTTGTAATGAATGTACAGCCCCCGTACAATCGGCCGAAGTATACGTCCCCTCATTTCTGAATGATAAAATTTGGGAATGGAAAAGAAATAAAATAACGGTCTACGATTTTCGGGAATCTTGTGGAATATTTGAGAGTTCTCTTTCGATGTCTATAAAAAGCGTCCCGCATGATAAAAAGTCAGTCTCGAGTTAGTTTTTGCTTGTGAATCGTTGTAGCGGTACGCTGGAGGACATGTACTGCTCTGTCTTGCGAAGCCTTTCGAGCTGTATTTTTGCGTATTTGAATGTAAATACGTGTGTAACCGTTGAGTTTACGGTGTTGATTGATATTTGCTTAATTGCTGATGATTAATTTAGCAGTTGTGAACGATCTTTTCTGTACATCTTCTTTACTAATAATAAAACAGAAAGTCTCTCTGTCCGGAGGATGTCTGGATGTCTGTAGGATGTCTGTAGGATGTCTGTGACGCGCATAGCGCCTAAACCGTTCGGCCGATTTTCATGAAATTTGGCACAAAGTTAGTATGTAGCATGGGGGTGTGCACCTCGAAGCGATTTTTCGAAAATTCGATGTGGTTCTTTTTCTATTCCAATTTTAAGAAAAAAAAAACTATCATAAATTACGAAATCATCATAACGTGGAACCGTAACATGGGTACAAGCCAATTGGCGAGATACGAAATTATCATAACGTGGAACTGTAACGTCGGTACAAGCCAATTGGCGAGAAAATTCACCATACATTATTTGTAAGTATACAAGCGAACCAAAAGACCTTTAATTTTTCTATTACGGGCGAAGCCGTGCGGGTACCACTAGTAGTGTAAATAAATCTCCTGTGTTTGTATCAAGAACTGTGTCGTCCTTTCAAGAAAGTTGGAAATCGCACCGGATCCGTTACAAATGTTTTCATGTTGCTCAAAATTGTTTTTCTGTTTATTCTTTTGGCTTGTTATCAAAATTTAAAACTTTGTGTGTTTTTTCGGCATTTATTTTTCTTCAAAGTTCTAGAGGTTTGTGTCTTTTGCTACTTAAATGTTTTGTCTTCTGTAGCTCCTTTGTCGAACTTGAACTATCGTCTGACGCAGTACAGCCAACTCAGGCTCTTGCACCACAAAACCCAATGAAACCAACCAACCAACCTTATTACTTGTAATCAAAGAATTGAATTTCGAAGCGTTCATTCAAATGATAAGCATAATTTTGACCTGTAAACACCATAGGAAATTTAATATTAATCATTTGATGTATACTCAATATTTAGTAAATTACCGCCCATTAGCCAGGGCTAAAGCAGAAATACATGAAATACACCGCCAAGACCTCAGTCATTTCCAGCCGAGGACAGCAGTTTTGTGCTTATTAGCACTCATCAGCCCGGCATAGGAAAGTGACTGTGCTGGAGCTGGAAAACCACTTAAGGAAGCCAAGAGTGCCAAAGAAACTGGTAGCTAATATAATTAGCACAGACCAGACGACTTAAGAGGTTTTCCATCTCCAGCTCAGTCACTTTCTTATGCCGGGCTGATGAGTGCTAATAAGCACGAAACTGCAGTCCTCGGCTGGAAATGGGCAATAACATCTCTTGCCTCGCGTTCAATCTTCGAGTTGAACCGAACCATTGTTTCGGTCACTCGTCTGGTCAGTGCTAATTCTGTATTAGCTACCAGTTTGTTTGGCACTCTTGGCTTCCTTAAGAGGTTTTCCATCTCCAGCTCAGTCACTTTCCTATGCCGGGCTGATGAGTGCTAATAAGCACGAAACTGCACTCCTCGGCTGGAAATGACTGAGCTGGCGGTGTATTTCATGTATACTCAATAATCTAACTACCAAACGGCACGAACTTGAGGGTCATGGATTTAGACAAAATCCTAGATTTAGGTCAATTTCCCCTGGATATGAGACCAGGTAAAGCGGTTTGACTGCATAAGCCCTAGTTCGGCTGCAACGGGGGTCCAAAGTTGATAGGATGGCAATAGAGTTTCCTTTAGGATTTCCATTTTTACACCTTTTTCTGCTATTGTACTGCTGTATGAGCCATTCGCATGCACTTAGCATTGAAATATTCATATTGAATACTAATTTTTAATAAGTGGTTCTAAAATTTAAATTGGACACTACTTTGAATTTCAATAACTTGAATGCCAAAATAACACAGTAACAGGATGTGCGCAGTTTGCAAATGAGACTAATTATTTGCGTTTTATATTTATTCCCTGCTAGTAAAAAGTATTTATCGTTTGCTAACGAAAACTTTTACTTTAACTGGATGTATGTCGTCTGTTATCAAAGATATTTCACAATAATAAGCAAAAAGTAGAAGAGAAAAAGCTCCAATTTATTGCACATGGCATTAAAAAAAAACAAGATTGTTTTGACTTTTTAAGTAATTTAAATAATGCTCATAAAAAAATAGGTGTTCTCCATTCCACTTGTTGTACTAACAAAAGATGCCGAATGTGTTGGGACATCGAACATAGTGTCATAGGGAATATCAAGACTTTTCCGGAGTGTCACTGGTGCTCTGCTGGAGAGGTTTCACCTGAGCACATTCTATCTTGTTTGGGTTTTACGAAGGGCGAGGTCCTTAGTGACCCATTGCTGTTCTTGGATTTTTTGCAGATATTTGGATTCATGGGGGTTGTTTAGCATTGCTAAACATGCCCGAGATAAGTCAAAAAAAAAAAAAAACATAGTGTCAAAGTCTGAAATTCCAATGGAAATGTC